>NC_092422.1:166683525-166983525 GCF_036169615.1 Heliangelus exortis | reverse complement strand
CAAAAAAATTAGACTAATTTCTTAGGAAGGCTAGTGACCTGACCCATCGAATACTTGTGTTGCTAATTCATCCACACTTATGTGGCTGGATTATCAAGTTTTAAAATCCTTATATTGAAAATCTTTTGAGAGCTTTTCCTTACACTAAGCAGAAATGCTTTCTGTGTGCCAAAACACCTGATTTCTTTCCTTTGACCAGTCCTTAAAGGGCAGGAAGAGGCTGAAATATTCCTTATATTGTTCTGGTTCTGAAACAGTGTTACCCATGAGGGGCTCAGAGCATGGTCTAGAACAGCAAATATTTTAGTAAATTAATTGTCTTAATAGGGAGTGATGAACTTTATAATGAAGGAGTGGAGAAGCACAAGGCCTAAGCAATCTATGAAGGAGTGGAGAAAACCAAGTGGGAGAATTCCAAGTTGAATCAGCTGGGGTAAGGCCATTATTAAGCTTCATCTGATCAATTTCTTGAAAAGTATAAAGTTCTGTGTCTAGCAAGGCAAAATCAAATGCAGAATTACCAATGGAGTGCAAGTGTTTATGCATCAGCAAAGCAAAAAAAAGGGATCTGGGGCTTGTACTGGAGTTCAAACCAAACAGCAGCCAGGCATATGCAGAGAGAGTAGCAAGCACCTGGAGGCATTGGCCTTTCACTCTGCATGCTGTAAACTAACTTGAGCACTGAGATAGGCTGCTAAGTTATTCTTGTATTCTGTGGATGTGCTGTATAAAGCTTATTATGATATTTTAAAGGCTGCACCTGGGATTCTGGAGCATATGAATGAGATCTGGAATGGGAAATGCAGACAAATTAGATGGAGACCAGAGGTGGGCAGAAAAGAAACTCCTGAAGGTTTAGAAAACAGCCCCTGTAAAAAACCCACATAGTTCTTTGTTTTAAATGTTCTGTTTCAGGCAGCTCAGAGAGATAAAAAGTAACATGGAGAGTGGCCATTTTATGAGCTACACTGAATATTTAGCTTGGGTAGCACATGCCTCAGAACTTCTCATTGCAAAACCTGCTTCCTGTTTGATGTCATGTGGCTGCCTCGGGCATGTGTTTCTTTCTACTTTGAAAGAAAATCTTAGAAGGAGGACAGCTCTGCTGCTGTTGATGACCTGAACCTAGTGTTTGGTCCCAGAGAACTGCTCCGGGGTTCTGGGTTGCAGACCTTGGGTGGGATGAGCAGGCCTGGTCCTGTGGCCTCTGGCAGTATGTGGCATATGCTGCCCATGAAAAAAAAAAATTAAAAATTAAAAAACGTGGTTTCATAGTGTTGTGCCATATTGCTGCATTAGGAAATGGAGACTCTTTGGCAAGGGATTCCTCCCGAGGTGGTGTCATTAGGGACTTGGCAAACAGAGGCCATGGCTGGCCTGTGGGGTATTATCTTCAAAGGCTCTTCTTAGGCTCCTTTGTGAAGAAAAGTCTAATAATTCACAAGGACATGTAAAATCTAAAGGGGTTGTCTTGACAATGACATGCTGTTTGAAGACTGTTTAGCAATAGTCTGCTCTGGAGTGACTAACCTTTCATGGCCTGGGAGACAGGAAGCATAAAAAATGGGTGACACTTAAAGGCAAAGGGTCTTAAAGTGCTCAATTAATGATTTCACGGAATCTCTGCTTTCCTCAACTCTTTTAAAAACATACTTATTGTTTATATATACCTGCACAATCCTGTTCTTACAGCAAACTCATCAGCTCTAGTTATTCAGAGGCAGAACTACAGCTTGAAGCCATCGAGGATGAGTCTCTTTGTGACTGTTTCGTGCTACCCTGCAGCACCTGTAGGGCTGAAGCTCAGCACCCCTGACACTGCTAACTAATCCCAGGTGCTGCAGCCTCTCCTTGGAGTTCTGAGCCTACACCTTTGCTTTCAAGTACACAAACAAGGAAAGACTTCTTTTAGTAGTTCCCAGGGGCTGTAAGGCATGGTTTCCACTGCTCTCCAGCCTGAAAGAATAATCCCCAGCTGCCCAGTCAGATAGAAACACAGAAATAGACACACTCAGGTGGCTTTCTGTGAGGTTGACCACTACCCAGGTGCATCACAACTGCAGCTGCAGCACTGGCAAGAGGAGTGGTGGGGCAACAGGAACGTAGTTTCCCTCAGGAATCTGCCAGGTATTTGTGGTCAGAGGGACCAAGTGGCAAAGCAAAGTTATCTCTAGGACTGCATTGACTCAGATTGTGGCTGTTGGGGAGTAAAACATGGCTGAACTGGGCAGGATGTTCAGAGGCAGTACCAGGAAGGGGATACAGAATTTTTTCCAGTCTCACAGGGGATGTGTCTGGTCAAGCATCTGAGGAACATGATTCATCAAGTTCAATATAGGGGAAATGATCACCAAACTAAAAAAAATGTTTCATGTGTTACAATCTTTTAATTTGAAATTTTATTACCTGCGTAGAGCAAAGCCAGTGAGATACCAGTGCCACAGATGAGGCAGTTTAAAGTCAGTTGCTGTTGCACTCAAAAGTATCTCATAAAGCTGGATGAAGTTTTCCCCCATTCTGCAAATGCTCATTTATACATGAAGAGTGATGGACCCCTGTGTTTGGCAGCATGGCAGACAGCCCTGAATATGAAAGTCTGCAGAGACTGAGACTTTCTCTTATTTTTCTCAAATTCAGTCCCCATTTTAGAACCCAAGGTGCTGAGCCAAGCTATCTGGAGGGACAGACCTCAACTCGTAACCTCACTTTCTTTGCCCCAGTTTCCTGGCTTAAAGGACCAGCAGGTCACCTCTCAGCTGGGCAAAATGATTTAGGGTTTTGGGCTGCAGGCTGAACTTGATCCCCCAGTTGCAGATGAAAGTCAGTGATGTGGCACTCAGCCTAGTGGAGCCCAGGCTAGCTGGAGCTTTTTAGCACAGCAGCAGTATGAATGTTGGTAATAAATCAGAGAATGGCTGAGAGATTCGCCCTAAAAGGAAATCTCTCCAGCTCCATTCTTTCCAGCTATGTTGTTTCTGGGAAGTTGGTGTGCTGTTTTCCTACAAAAAAGGCCCTTTTTCTCTGCTCAACAAGACGCCAAGTCTTGAGGTCCCACTGCTCTGAATAATTAAGAACACTGTGTCCTTTCCTACAGTGTGACTTAGGCCTCGTGATCTGCTATGGCCTTCTCATTTCTGATTCTGACTTTAGGGGCCCAGATTTTGAATTCTACATGACACTGAGTAAGAAGTTACTCATACATGCAACCTGATTTCATCGAATGGAGCTAGCTGAGCATGGCTGCTTTGCTGCTGGCATAAAGAGCTCATGACCTGCCTCAAGTGACGGGGGGTTCATTTTTAGCAGCGGTACATTTTCCTTCCTTTTCAGACTTGGGGCGACTGTGTTCCCGGATGCAGGAAAGAAACACAGTATCTGAGATCCCTTGTGAAGCAGAGGATCTGACTAACGAAACAAAAAGGGGAGGGAAGTGTGTTCACCCAAGCATGTCAAACGCATGAATCAAGTTATTACCTTCTGGGTTTTTTTAGCCCGCTTGCTAACCTGGTGAGTCAAGTGAATCTGAGGAGGCAAGAGAGGGCAGTCTGACCTCTTTTAGCTCCCAAGGGATGCCATGGCACTTCTTCCAAAGCAGCAGGTGTTAGTTCCAGAGCTCTAGCAAAATGGGATCCCTGGATTAGTGCTTCCATCCTTGAGCAACTTCTATTGAATTGGTAAAAGCTTTCCTTTAGTATGAGCTGGATGTATGCCAAAGACAGTCTGAGGATCTGATCATGGAGATCTTACCTGTAATCCATCCTGTTTTCAGTTGAAAAATCTTTTTTGTGACTGTTTTTCTATTGCAGTTTTGCTGCTGTGTAGTTTTGTGTTTCAGCCCAGAAACGGTAGCATTTACTAGTGGCTGAAATACCTCATCTCTTACCTCATAGGTGTTAGATAATGATACTTCATCAGTTAAAGAGCAAGCCAGGACACTCTGGATTTCATATGAAGATATATTTGTAGATGTTGAGCCTGTTGATTAGACTTACTTTTGTGGCTGTAGGAATTAAGCATGATCAGAAGGTATGTAAAGAAATGTAATTATTGTACAGAAACCCATGAGGGCCTGGGAGATAACCTGAGAGGCAAAACTGGAAACAGAGGTATCTGGGAATTACTCTGTATTAATTTCTCCTATTATCAGATTTCCCTGTTGGCCTCCACAACCAGTAGAAACTTCTCTATCTATAGAAAAGCTTATGGACAGCTGCCAGTAGATGTTGCCTGGAAATCAGGAATGGGACAGCTGGTGTTTGACCTCGCTTTACATGATCCCGCTTTATAAAAAAAGCTGGAAATCTCAGGGCTCCCATGACTCTGGTGGGAATCACCCTTTCCATCCCTGTGGAGCAACCTTCTCAACAAGATCTATCAGTCACAAGTGAAATTTTCCATGTTCCCTGGAGCCTTCCCCTGGCTAGATGCTAATTCACACCCCCAGTGGGAATTTCAAAGATGCTTATTGGTGGTGGTTGATTTTTTTCCCAAATGTCTCACTGGAGCCTTGGAACAAGCCATGTGATTGCAGCTTGAGAATAATCTATCTAATAACCATGCAAGAGATTCAGAAGATTCCTCAGACAGCCTGAGTAGCATAAGGGTTTTCAGAGGTTTATTGATGATTAAAATAATAAACATGGTGCATTGACTAAGACTTGGAGGAAAAAGGATGAACTGTATAGGAGCTTTCCAGTGCTAATGGGCTAAGAACAAAAAGTAAATTCCTGTCTTTTTCTTGGTCCCATGCTGCTATCTTCACAATCCAGTAGAAGCAGATTGGAAAAATTTAACACTTCACATTGATTTCCAGAATTCCAGGGTCTTCCAGTAGAGGGAAGTATTGTTTCATTTCCTTTGGTTTCAAAGGTTTTTCCAGGGAAATAAATCAGAAATACAAAGAGTTGATCAATATTATACAAACAAGGGAAGATGAAAATGGTAACTCAGACCTTAGTCCCGTAGGTTCCCGTACACCTGCTTGCAGGACCAGATGCTCAAAATAAGAGAACACATGGAAGGTTCAGGATCAGGCCCTACATCATTTAATATGCATGTGAAGGGCAATTTAATATGCATGTTTTGTACCAAACAAAAGCCCAAAGTGCAAATTAAAGTTCTGTTTGTGCTATTGTAAACACTTTCCTGAGTGACAGCTCATACCCAAAGCTTTTTCTTGTTTCCTTGCTGCAGTTCTATCCTGTCACCTTTCTGTCACCGAAGGGACAGCAGGGCTGGAAGGGCTACGTAATACAGGTGCTGTGGCTTCCCAAGGTGGCTCCACTTGAAGCCAGTGGGAATTTCTGCATCACGCTGCCAGGCACAGGGATGAAGGGAGGACCCCTCAGCTCACGTGTGCTGTTGCACGGGTGCTGCGAAACTGAGGGAACCTGGGCCATCAGTCCTGAGCTCCTGGAGCAGGAAGGAGCTGGGTGGGGAGGTGTGGGAGCCATCTCAGTTTTACCAGCTCCTGGTGGTGTGCTCCAGAGCTGCAGGCATCCTGCTTTCAGCTGGCTCCATGCCTCATCCCAGTGAATCTGATGGTGGCACCTTGGCTGCAGTACAAATATTAGGGCCAGACTCTAGACTGACACAGAGACCCTTAAGTGTTCAGGGTATGATTTTCCCTGATGCAAAGTAACTCCCCAGCAGACTAAGATGGGCAGGGACATTCTGGGGAGTGTGGGCTGGAGGCAACATGGACACAGCTGTTTCTACTGGGAGTAGAGGCAAATTTGTCCACCTGGACATGAGCTCCATGGTACTGGTCTGATCCATTTTCTGGGCTAGTGTAGCCATAGCCAGGTTTCCCTGAGTAGAGCCAGCCTTGGTAAGTCTGTCCTGGGATGTGTTATTTGTGAAGGAGGTTAATCTGCTGCCTGGTCACAAAGCCACTCATGACTGCACTTCATGTGGCTTCATACTGGTACCAGTGTGAGTCCCAGCACTGCAGCACCGACCTGAACCCTGCATAAGCATCCAGGGAACTGCTTAGGGATCCCCCTCCAAACATACCCTTGGACACAGCTCATGGAAGGTCTCAGAGGTGCATGAGTGAATCGTCTCTCCTGTGGGAAAAATGAGATGATCTTACTTTGATCTTTAATAGTTTTTCCCAGTATGGTTACTGTGATGAGCTTAATCTCTGTTCCTTAGCAATTCAGTGTCATTTGTAATTCAGTGCTGTTTGCAATGTTATTTTTCCAGCCAGCTCAGTTCCCAGTGAAGGCAAACACAGATTTTTGATGCACTTGAATAGGACTGCTTCATGCTCTCTTATCTTGCTAACCATGGCACCAGTAATTAAAATTATAACTATAATATGATATATTGTTTTATGATACAATATGTATACACACATATATAAGTATATAAATTATGTATGTAAAGTATAATATGTATTATATGTAAAAATAATATTCGGTGATATTATAAAATGATAAAATTATGTTTTTTCTACCTATAAAACCTACCTAAGGTGATTTCTTTTTCTTTTATTTTTTGCTTTCTTTCGAAACCAATCTTCTCCCTACAGAGTCAGAATAGCCATGCCTGCTTCCTCCCAGTTCAGTGGTTCATTAGCCTAGGGTCTGGCCTGGCATTTCCTCAATTATATTTGGGGAAACCTCTCTTTTTTTTTTTTTTTTTTTTTTTCCCAACTAACATCCATTGTGGGAAATCTGTCATGTTAATGTCAGCTTTGTTTGTGCCACCCCACCTGTGCTGACTCACTGATGCCTCAGGAACTCCGTGAAATTATCCTGGAGGCAGCAGCTCATGAAGTCTTCCTTAAAACCCGAGTCAAAGGGTTGGACAGACAACATCCACTGCTCTGCAAGGTGCCATAGAGCAGCAGTGACTGTGTGTGATCTGTCACCCTGCTAGGCTCTTCTTCAATCCATCTGAAAGTGGTATTTTAAAGGACAGTAGGTACAGCAGAAACTCTTCCTTAGCTTGTTTGTGGTAGTTTGGAGGATTAGTATGTCATGCACTGCAGGAACTCCAGAATTTCTTACTCTCCTGACACAAGCATGAGCAATCAGGAAATAGCAATATGAAGTTTATTCCAAATATGCTCATTTTTCATGTGTGCATTGTGTGTTACTGCATGCAGAGTTGTTTGACATTGCCAGAAATGTCGAAGAGATAGTTTCTTTCCTCATAGAGAATCAAATGCAAGCAAAAGCTGTTTTGTTGGTTACAATAGTCAAATTAGCTCAGAGAACAGGTATCTGTCAGGTTGTTTTAACATCTACTTTGCTCAGAACCTGAAACTTAAAGGGTGTCAAGCAGCTGCCTTCGATGAGTCTGCATTCAACAGTGAACAGCCATGTGTTCACTGCAGAAAGGTCTTCAGCATCTGAAACAACACTTACCCTCTTCAATGGGCTAATAATAATAATGCCTATTATTATTATTATTATTATTTATTATCTTTACTTCCCTATATTGGAAATGCAAGTCCCCATGGCAGAGCCCCTGGAAGAGACACACCAGTGCTTGTCTGTGATTTCAGAGCACCTCCCAGCAAAGCTGGGTCCAAACTGCATCATCAAGCTGTGGAGAGGAAATCTGGGCACTGCTGGGTGCAAGGTGATCCCAGTGGCTGCCAAGTGGCCTTCCCTGCTGTGGCTAACATTGCTTCTCCCCCCTCTTGTAGAAAGATTTAATGTGTGACTCTTAGCATATTATGGTGGTTTTTTTTTTTGTTTTTTTTTTTGTGAATGCTGGAAACTCAAGTCAGAGGGATGCAGTTGGATTCTTTCTCCAAGCAGAAGTGCCAGTGAGGTTGTCTACAGGCAAAGATCAGGCCAAGTGTCTGGGTGTTTCTGTTTCCCTCTGTTGCTGGGCATGCCACGTCTAGGCATGCTGGGGAGCAGTGCCAACTGGGAAAGGGTATTTAACACAAAAAAAGATCTAACCATAAACATAAACAACAGCATCTTGCCTGGTGTCCACAATATACTGTGCACATGGCTACAGCTTCTTCCAACCCTGTGACCTCTACGATACATAGCTTTGTCCAACAGTGTTTAAAATAACCACCCACAGAAGATGCTTGTCTGATGTTGTTGTAGCCTGAGGCCCACCAGTGTGATGAAAGACACTGGGGAAGAAAATGCAAAATGCAATTCCTTATACATAAACTTCAGGACTGGTTTAATGAGCCTTCTGCTGTCAGCCTGCTGGCCTTCTGCCTATCCTTTGGTAAGGATGAAACTAGGGACAGATATGCTGTCAAAAAAGCTTTCTGGACGCAGGAAAAAAATCTCAACTATAGCATTAATAATATTAGTACTACTGCCTTATATTTTTGTTTTGGGATTTTATTACTTCACTGATGTTAAAATCTATTTGAACTTTGGATGTAACTGAGCTGGATACTTTCAAAGGGCACATTAATGTTACCTGTAGATCAGTGAAAACTGAATCCAAATGTTTTGTTTGACATTCAACTCAATTCTCTGTATGCAGGATAAATGTAAATACAAGATGATTTAACTAAGAAGTTAGAAATATTGCACATTTTATTCTGTATAGAAAGTGCTTGATGCAACATATTTTGTGCTCTTGATTTCAATGAATATCAGAAAAAAATGACACCCCAGAAGAAAAGCCAGAGGACTGTGTTGTCACTGACATATTATACAGGGGCAACAGACATGATTGAATAAAGCACATGCTTGGAGTTAACCTGTATTAGTGCTTGCATCATTTTCTACCATTAAAAGATAATGCCTGTGGGTACTCAAAGCAGAAGAAGGGAATTTATTTCAGGATCATATTTAATTTTAGCAATTTTTATAATATGTAATATGTTTCTTCTTGTGATTTGGTTGCCATTTGTCTTTGGGTGTATGTGAATTTTTCCACTTGTTCATATTGGAGTAACTTCATGCCAGCCAGTCCTAAATATATGGTGTATCAAGTCTGCATTCCTTAGCAGAGATGATCTAACCCTTCAGAGAAAGCCATTAACTCCGTATTTTCTGATTTCTGTGTTTTGAGACAGGAAGACATAGATTTTTATGAATATGTTTGTTATTTAGTTAGCTCTGGACGGTTTAGTCAGATGCTGGATTTCTCTCAATTTCCCATCATGTGTTTCAGCCCCAAACAACCAGTAATTCATGTAATATATAGTGTGCTGACTGTCTCCATCTCATGGGATTGTTCCTTTTCTTTGGTTGCCAAGCTGAAACTTTTCATGAAATCTTGAACAAGTCCCTGGTGGCTTGGACCATTGTGCAAACAAATAGCAGTGTGAGTATTGCTATAGCAACTTGTGTTTGTGTATTCTCCATCCACTGCAAACCTCCCCAGAGCAGCAGTAATCATTCTGGTGAATTCATTTGCACATCTCCACTCCCTGGGCCACCTTCTTGCACAAGAATTGTCATGAGCAAAGTATTTTTATTTTCAGGAACGAGGAGAGCAGAGCACGTGGGTGATACTTGGGCAGATGTTGGAGGAAGGTTAGTATTTTCCTAGCTCCCTTCATTCTGCACTCTAAGCTTGAAAGAGAGAGGTTTCCATCACTCCCACCTGAAGTGAGGTTCAGACAGTGGAACCTCTATTTCTGGGGAATCTTTGCACTTTGTCTTCTGTTCAGCACCTTCACTATGTGAATGTGAATGAGCAAATAAAAATGTTTTTTTCTTCATTGTTCCTAAAGGGGACAGACATAACCAGCAGTTTTTAAATTGCTTCTCTGGTGATTTCTAGAATAGATGCTAAGATATGATTTTTAGATAGCTGTAGTAACCAGCGTAGACCTCAAACATGGACTCTTGCAAATAGCAAATGATTACTACAGCCACCATAAAAGAATCAAAGAAGCTGATGGAGTAGTATCCAGTGCTTAGATCAAATCTAAAACACCCTGAGTCTTCTTCCCACATGCTGAACTCTGTCTTGCAGAGGCTAAAAGTGATCACGTCCCCTCTTCTCCACAATCACTCAGTAATAATGTTTAAAAACTACGACATTCTCTCTCTGTCTTTTGCTGTTTTTCTTGCCAAGTAGGTTTTCAGGAAAACTACTTCTAGCTTTTTGGGAGGGGAATCTGAACTACAACAAGCAATTTCAGATTGGAGCTCCCAGAGATAAAAAAATGGTTCCTGACAGCTGCAGCTGTGTGGCACAGCCTTCTGTGACTGGTAGGGTGGGCTTGGACACTGGGAGTCACTTTCAAATGTGGGTTTTTTGGTTTGGTTTGGGTTGGGTTTTTTTTGTGCAGCTCATAATTTGTTGTGTCCAACAGGGCAAAGAAATTGCTTGTCTCACATGTTGCTGTTTAAAGAAGTGAAAATGTTGAATCTTTGTGGTGCCAGAAGGCAATGCTCAGCACACCCTGCAGACCCTCTTAAGACCAGATTTTACTGCTAGTACAAGTATTCTGCTTAGCACATACTATTCATTGGTTGTGGGGCATAAGGTTAGTAGAAAAAGCTGAAGCTGATAAAAAATCTCCTTTGCCATTGAAATACTTCATTTTTACTGAAGACTTTTCTTACTCTAGTCGTTTACTTCCTGGTATTTACCATAGCAACTAATAAAAAATATTTTAACAGGCTGTACTTAGTGTTGTAAAAAACCTTTTCATACGTGCACACAACTTGTGAGGTCTTTCTCTGATTTGGCAATGAATCTAGGAGACTCCAGGTAAAGACTTAGGTGCTTTGGTTGACTTCAGTGTTTTAGCAAAACTTTCCTGTAACCAGGCCCTCATGGTAACACAGATTGAACCAGTGTCAACTGCACATTCCCATCTTCTGAAGTTAAGGATGTGACCCCTTTGCATTGACTGCTCAGTGTTTGTGGCAGGGAAACAGTTTTGGTCCCATCCAGAGTATGTTGGTGATTTTTTTTTTTTATTTTTACAGAAATATTGAGGTTGTAATTTTCTTTCTTTTGCACCAGAAGCCAGATAGGATATACCCATTTAACCAAAATGTTTGCTCATGGCTCTGGCAGTCTGTATGACTGTAAGACAGTGAGTTAACCCTGACTAAGTTGCCTGAGTGAAAAAGTTAAAACCAGCTGGCTCAGACGGAAAAGGTGGGAAGGCTCAGATATTCTGTGGTGGAAAAGGCAGAAATTTCACTTTGATAAGAGAGAGAAAGGGAGGCTGATGCTGATGGCATGCACCCATCATTTCCCACCATCAGTGACCTTCCTCCTGAGAGAAGGTATGAACCCTGCTTTTGGGAATAAACAGCTAGGTAATAATTTATGGGTGACAATCTATTACTGAAGACAGGGTATCTTTCCTAAGCTTTAAGAGAAATGTTCCAGGAGAGATGCATGCTAAACATTAAGATGAATGAATGCTGTGAACACTTCAGTGTCCTGTAGAGCTGTGACTAAGTGAGCAACCTTTTGTGATTTTTGTTATGCTTTTGCTGGGTGACAAACACCTTCTGTTTCATTGTTATTAACAGAATAAGGTCTCTGTCTCATTTTATGTTGCAAAATTAAGACAGTGTATTGGTTTCCAAAGGTATTTATCATTATAACACGGGGTTTTAGCACTAGATTTAGAACTTGGCTCACCAAGTGGGCAGGGGGACCTAAGCTCCACATGACATTACTCTTTTCAGTGTTACTTCATCATCTTTGCTGATGATGACAGCAACTCTGAAGCACTGTGAGTGTCCCCCAGCACTTCAGTGTCCAGAGGGTACTGAGATATCAGTGGTGTCTCCTAAGTAGCTGAAAAGAGCAGCGCTTCATAGGCTTTAGTGGCTGTGAGAACAGGTAACACAGCAATTTTGTTTTTTTTCCTGGACTTTACTAAATGTTTGAAATGAGAAGATGGAGCCAATGTTGTTGCCTGGAAACACCAACCTAAGACTGCTAAACCCAGGTGTGGAACAGGAAGTTACTTGAGGTATGTTCCATATCCAATTCTCACATGTTTTTTTGGTAGCAGTCTTTATCACTCAGGTTCAAGCTTTAAACATTTGTAGCAAATGATTATTTTATTAACTCAAAACATACTCCATGAGGTTTATTTTTCAGGGTGCTACTGGACAGCACAATACGTCACGAAAATATTGACAGCATTGCAAGAGCAGTGCTGAGGCCAAAATCCAGGGGAGGAAAATCTGTGACCCTGTGCTCACTCTGGACCCTCAGCCAAAGCATCTGGGCTGCCTGGGCTGGGTGTCAGGCCCTACAACAAGTCCACCTTTTTGAGGACCCAGCCACCTGTGAGGATGGAAGCCACGAGCTGTGACCCCCAGAAGCCAGGCAGGTTTCCACTTGGGTCTGCTTGGGTTCTGCCAGAACTTTGTTCTAATAGCACAGTTTCAGTAAAACTGCCATTGAAATGCAAAGTCAAATGAATGGAAATTTTCCACCTATAGCACCAACCAGGCCTCTCAGTGAGTAACTGCTGACTTGCTCTAATTACTATTATGTCAGCCATTGAGAACTAGCCAAGCATGCCAGAGTTTACTGAAAACTAACACCAGAGACAGCTGCTTTGTGGCTTATCTAGGCCTGCTGCCCTTCTTTCAGATAGATGTTGTTTAACATCATCTTTGATTATTTATGGAGGGGAGAGGACTTTTCTCTCTAATGAGTGTTCCTTGTTCTGCCACTTTTCAAATCCAAAGCCATAATATTTATTCATTGTTTCTATTTATTTTTCTTCTTTTTTTTTTTTTTTTTTTTTTTTTTCTTTTTCTCCTATATTAGCTCTGGCATTCTTGTCATGTCAATTTAGTGGCACATCTCTGTTACTGCTAAAATTTCTAATATATTTTCACTGCTTTCTTTTTGGATTTGTCCAAAGTAGCTCTTCCTTTTCTCTAACTGCCTTCATTCACTTGCCACAGTTTTAACTGTTTAATCAAAACAACCTCTTGCCACAAGAAATGAACAGCTAAAGCACCATCAAGACAGAACAAGGAGATACTGGAGGGGATTAGGAACAGCTAACGAGAAGGAAAGGAGAAAACTGAGGAAGATGTTCATGTCAGAGGGGTGGAGCAGGCATTTGGGTCTGCAGTGCTTCCCTCATTAGTGGGCAGGTTACAAACTCTGGCTGGCTGGGTCTGTGAGTGTGGTTCTCACATGAGCTCATGGGTGCTGGAGTGGCACGTAGACCAGTATATTCTGGGCTCTTATTATACACCAGACAAATATGTAACAGCAGGAAAACCTACAGCTGCAATGATAGGATGTATTTATACAGAAAGCTACCATCTGGCTCACTCTCCTAATAGTGACTATACTTAGCTGCTATATGCTCTGAAGCACAAGGCATTCAGTATCTCTCAGATAACCCCACTTTTAAAGCCAGACATTCTGTACACAGTAATATCTATGTAGCTCCATGAATAGCTAGAAAACAAGGTATGCAAAATGATTATTGCATGAAGGGGCTGCCATCTTGCTTGTCTGCAGACACATGGATACAGAAATTTCTCTCTTAAAGGGGAACGCAGGTTTAGTGGTACTTGTGTTAAGGCTCTTGGATAGACTCTGATGGATTTAAAAAAAAATAAAAAAATCCCTCTTCTGCTAGCCTAAGAAAGAATTAAAAAAAGATCTAGAGTCTTTGAAAAATTCATTTATTGTATATTCATGGATGGTTTTGTAATAAAAATCCTCACAAAGCTTATTGTCAACATTACAAAATGAACAAGAAACTCCAACATCCACCATTCCCAGCAATGCTAATAAGTTAGTGTGCAATATTACCCCTACTCCCAGTCTGTGGAGCAGCTGCATGTAGCTGTGACCAATATATTTTAACTTGAAAAGTGGAAGTTTTGCAGACTCTCTACCTCTGATTTGGACACCAACATTTACGTGCCTTGAAAAGGCAGTGAGTTATTCCATTTTTCCAGAGCATTTCTGTTGCTTTTCTTGATATCACCTGTATTTTAGGTGGACTGCAGAAATTCCTTAGTCTCTGTGTGCAGCTGCAGTCAGGATATGTGCTTTTGCTCTGAAGTAAGTATGAAGTTACGGTTCAGATCTTCCAGACATGTAACTCTCATTAATGAGAAAACAGAAATGAGATTAAGAGAAAAGAGGTGTGCGGGTGTATTACTAATAGCTCTAGTCCATGTTAAAGGTCTTTTAAGTAATAATGCAGCATTATTTGTATTAGTCTGCTTGAAATAGACCAAGAGATTATTGGCACCTTTTTCTTTAAAAAATGCAAAGCCAGACTTAGCGTTCACAAGGAAGCCTGTCCTAGTATATTAAGGATACAGTACTCAAGTGAGCATAAAATCCTGCTCAGAAAGATAGCAGTTGGCATGGAATCTATATTTGAATATGCTTTTCCAGTTAACCTGCAAGTATATACACATTTATATGCACACACAGAATTTAGCGTGAAGCTGAGGAGTGAGCAGAGCCAACTTTTGTGTGCTTTATGGCTTTCTGAGTTCACAGGTGTGTGCTCAACAGATTTCTAAGCTGGAAAATAAAAACTTCAATTACATGAGCCTGGATTTGCCTAAGTGTGTTCAGACCAATAGTTGCACCTTCCCACTCCTTCCCTCTGCTGTGGTGCTAATGTGACTTCTCTGGCTATTTTTCTCTGGTGTGTACAGAGAGCATATGTAGTGGTTACTCCACCACTCAGCCAGAACTGCAATCTGAAGGGCACCTTAAGCACTATGCAACACAGAATTTGGCCTTTTTTTTTTTTTTTTCTGTCCTGCACAGCTGCACAGCACAATACATTTGAAATTGTCAGCAATGTCTTTTCCTTTGCATACTTTAATTATGTCTGTTGTGGAATACCAGTGTATGCACAGGCAAGCAAAGGTACAGCAACTGAGCACATTACCCAGATGTGTGGTGTGCAATGGTAATCCAGAACTTTGAGGCATCTATTAAAAATTCTCAAGAGGGAAACATCTTGCAATTTATTGTAACGTAAGTAGTAAACACCTGAATGTGTTTTTACACAGGTAAAAATCAGGGCTTGCTAAAGGTATATTTCAAACATTGCTGAATACAAATGAACCTTTTACAAACCCACTAATCCAATATGTTTTCTTCAAAACAATATTAAGTGTATAGCTATGAAAACAGAGTGACACGTAAAAAATTTTTCAAAAGTCATTTGCCACAAAGTAACATTTTTATAACTAGAGGAAAACAAATATTTATGTACATAAATACATGTATTTTTATATATAGCAAATTACAGTTTCCTGCACTGAACATTTATCAAATACACAAGTACTGAACAATACTGGATAGGGTGCTTTGCCACACCTTGTGGTCTCCTTAAATTCCTGTGAGAATGGAAGACAAGTTTCTATGGAGGATACAACTTGTTCAGTGATGCAAGCTCACACAAGAATTAAAAAAAGTAAAGAAAACAAACCAAAACAAAAACCCACTGTAGAAATTCTTGACCAAACAGGAACGCTCACCTGTTCTTCAAGCACACACCCCAGCACGGAGACTGTGCCAGAGAGCTGTATTCTGTATGACAGCCATCACCTGCTGAGGGTTATGAATTTGGGCAACAAATCTGGTCCACTGGCTTGTCAAAGCCATCATTTTTCTGACAGACAGGTTGATAGGGAGCAGTCACCTTTTAGATCCCCTACAGAAACCGTACCCTTTCTCTTGGAGCTGGGCAGCCACTCCCACGAGCTTCAGGTAGAAAACAAGGCACTGGCTGGTTTTCTGGCCACTGTCTTTCCAGAGCTCTGGGAACTGTGGTTATTTATCATGATGGGAGAGGTTGAAAAGGGCAGCACCAAGGTATTATTTAGGACTATGTACACAGTTATTTAGGCTTTGAAAACAGAAAGCATCCACACCACACATTTCGTTTCACCTGGCCAGAAGTGCTAAACTCAGGTTCCTAATGCATAAATAATGATCCTTAGTGAAAAGGGTGATGTAGAGTCCATTGGGTTACTAGCAGTTACTAGCTAGGAATAACAGTCCTATTTAGGTGTCCTTCGGAGCACACAATACAAATATTTATGGTATAAAAAGCACTTGGTTTTCTCCACAGGTTAGTGATGTCTGAAACTTGGGGAATTGTAAATCCAGTCCACTACAATGAGAGTCATACTCACAAACATGAAGATTATGCCAACTATGAGGAAAATTAGAGCCTGTAATTGGAAAATTAAATTTTGTTAATAAAGCAAGTGACTGAGCAGACTACACTTCATAGACTATCTCATGTTCATGTAAAACCATGGCCTGAGTTTGGGTCATTCTGTGTCATTAAAGTCCAAGTCATGTCATACAGGGCTACATTAATCAAAGTTAGTCTTGTGTGAATTTCAGTTGAAAAGAACCAGGCTTTATACGACTAGATCTTAAAAAAACACACTTCCCCCCCCTCACCCCATCTATGATTAATAATACAAAATATAAATATTTCTTTTAAAATTGAACAATTTTCAATGGATGATCATTATCTCTGATATTATCAAGAACAGCTTCAGAGTTAATCTTTTTCATCCTTATAAGACAAGTAGGCAAACTCTCTCTTCTCTGAAGGCATTTCAGTTTGTATTCAAGTGATTCATGTGTTTGTAGTATCCTTTGCTCTAACTGGGCTACAGTTTACCACAATCTGTCCACACTTAACAATATTCTGCCTCACAACACAAAGATGAATACTGTACGTGATCTCAGTGCAGGGTGTGAAATTCTAGATGTGCCCATCACACAGCAACATCAAGAATGAACAAAGAGACCTGAACAAATCTTTGCAGCCTCTCTACAACAACAGCTCCCAAAGTGTTTGTCAGAAATCATTTTATGATAACAGATCCTTTATACTTGCAGTTTTTATCGGTTGAACTTCCACTTCCATGTCTTTTGTGAATGTGAATATAGATGTATATATGTGCATCCATTTACATTACTTACCTGTATGTATATTTTGTCAATAACTTTTCTGATTAAATTTTCAAAGGACATCTCCTTGGTGATACTGATAAATGTGCAGATAGCTATTGATGTTCAGGAGGAAAGGTGGTGTTGTGGCATCCCGGTATAAACACATAAATAATGGACCTCCATATATGTGTCGTGTAGATTTATGGATCTATCTCAGTGGGCAACTCACCATTACTTAATTATCTCTGCTATACAGCTCCTTTCTTAACCTTGACCTCAAATTTTCCTGTTCATTCACAACTGGCCTTCTGCAGTGAACTAACTACTCCTTATAGACTGTCATGATGTAATCCACGAAGTTCAGGTGTGAAGCAGAGTTTGATGGGATTAAATAAATGCCTCTTTCTAGTGATTTAAGCTACACTTTAACCTGATGCTTACTGTTGCATACCAGAAGGTGTAGGATGCTAAAGGCTTTGCCTTGTGAAGCCTGGCTCTCAAAGCTAAGGTGAAACACTGCCTGACACTGTGAGACACTCAAAAGACAGACATTTCTGAGCAGATGATGCAAGTTAAAGATCTGAGTACTTGTGACCAGCAAGAAGCATACCCCCTCCCATGCTTCCTTTTGAAATTGCTGTCAGCTCCCTTACCCCAATCTTCTGGGGAGACTTCAGGGGCTCCTTCTCAACAAGCCGCAGGTAAAAGGCAGAAGGGAGGATGAAAATCAGCATGGTTGCTGAAGAGGCACCTGTAAGAGAAAGCAGAGCTGAGTATTGTGCTGTCTGACACATAACCAGTATGGTGAATGTGCAAAAGAGAGCACGTGGGGAGGCAGCTGCTCTTCCAGGCCCAGCTACACAAAGGGCTCTCTCTGTAGACAGCATTCCTGCAGAGCTGTAGATGTCCAAACACTTGTTTGGATGCTGGGCCCCCAAAGAGTGCACTTTTTACCAAGAAAATTTGTTCAAACTGGTGTGGGTGCCTGTGGTACTGATGGCTGCATGTGAGTGAAACTGGGGACAAACAGCCACTGCCAGGGGGAGCTGACCTTGGAAAGCAGGTGTCAAAAAGAGGGTGGATGAACTGTGCCCTGGAGTGCCTACTCCTCTCCTCTGGGCAAAGCCCAGTGCAGTGGTGCTGTGTGGAGTACAAAATATGAAAAAGGCAAGAACTCCATGGAGGTGCCTTTCTCAAGAGCCTCTGCATCCCTGAGTCCTCAAGCAGCTCAGAGCATGAAGGCCCTTCACAGATCTCTTTGCTCAGAGGCCAAAAGTGACCAAAAGAAAGGGGTAGGGACACAGCTGTGAATGTCAAAAGATATGTGCCTCTCTTCTCCTTTTCATAACATCACAGTTTGGAAGTCAATAAATTTTGACTGGGCTATAGATGCTCAAAAAAACCAAAGTTGATTTCCCTCTCCTCCATATGCTCTAAATGACCTTTTTATCAACATGCGAATTCCTTATACTGGGATTATTGGGTTCCTCATACAGGGTAGCAAGTTAGGTAGCATTTAGGTCTGTCATCTGTTTGTGAATTTTTATTTCTCTTTTAACTTTAATCTGTTTCTATTAATCTGCTGGAAAACCAAACTGAGATTCTCATTCAGTCCATGAGTGGAAATAACTTCTGGAAAGGATTAACAGAGTAAACAAAAAAAATATTTATGAAACCTACCAATAAATCCAAAGATGTCTTTAATAGTAGGGACAAAAATTACAAGCAGGTTATTAAAAGCAAGAATTACTGCTGCAATCAGGAAATGTCTTATCCAGCTGAATGGCCTTCTGGGAAACAGCAATGCACTGATAGATGAACGGATCTGCAAGATGAAAAGCAGCAGGGAAAGTAAAAAAAGCTATTAATTTATCTTGGCTTTTCACTTTTATAAATGATCATTGCTAGTTACTTTTGCTGTGAGAAATTCTGACTGAAGAAATGTATTTTCAGTCTTTGATTCCCTTAATGCAGTCTCACTCGTAGATTTTTGAGAACTGGGTTCACAGTTTAATGCAGAAACTCAAATATTTACAGTGTAGAAGAAAGTCAAGTAAATAGGGTGTAAAATCAGGGACACAAAATCTGTTCAACTGGAAGGTGCTGATATCTGCAAAAAAACCCTCAAAGAAACCCCCACTATTAATGCTAATCAGCTGAAAAAAATGCATGGGTGAAATTTGACTTGCTGTATTTCTGAACCTGATCCCTCTGAAAATCCCACCAGACTTACGTCATTTACTTTTGTGTAACAAAGACCGAGCTGTTTTATTTCTATTAAATATACAAACATACACACACACACAAAAAAATATATATGTGTGTGTATATATATATATATATAAGCATATTTTTCAATGCCATTTGGAGATTATTGCAGGAGATTCTTTTTGCTCTGCTGCCTTTTCACAAAACACAGAATTTTGTTTTTTTTATCAGCAAAGATGATAAGTAAGGAAACCGTCAACTGCAAATCCCTTTGGTGACAGGAGATAGTGTTGCTCAGGAGTACCATGATTAACTTAAAAGATTCAAAATGTAGAAGTTGAACAAAAATGTTTTTCACTGAAAAAAGATAAAACCCCACTTCTGTTGTGTTCTTCTGTTGCTTTGAAATAACAGCTGTTTCTGGATGAGTTTGGCAATTCAATAAATGTATGGGATACTGGCTGATGTGGACCAACCACTTGAAAACACATCCTGAATTTTACTTTTTATATTTTTTATGTTTTTTAGCCAATATTAGGAAGAGGGAGGCAGGTTGCAAAAATTTTGTAAGGCAGTGTAAAAGAGCTTTATTCCACCAAAGAACTGCTGCCTGCATTCTTGTTCAGTTGTCAGCATCCTGGGCATTATCCCTGCTGTGCCACAATACTCAAAATGAAGCTATCAAACTGAAGTTTTCTAGTGACTAATGGTACATAGATCTAGATTTATTATTATTTTTAGCAATGCAATGATTTATTTAAAAAAAAAAGAAAAAAAAAGAATGAACTCTGACTACTTCAAGAAAATGGATGAGGTAGTTAATAAAAAAGCAGCTGATAAACTATACTGCCCATTTGGAGTAATTAGATCTGCTGAGCTGGCTGTCCTGATAGGCCACATAAAATTGTTTGACATGGTGGCTTACAAGCAAATAATATATTCTTGGATGTTCTTTTAATAGAGCAGTTAGTGAAGCGGAATGTGACTGCAAAGCCTTTGGACACTATTCAGGTTTAAAAATTATTATGCAGAAAGCTAAAAATGCAAAATGCTACATCTGACAAGGAGAAGCTTTTGCAATGCCCTTAGCTTCTTTTCCCATGAAGAGTGGTCAGTTAGTTGAGACTAATGAATCACAGAATATGCTAAGTTGGAAAAGACCCAGGAGGCTCATTAAGTCCAACTCCTGTCTCTGTGTAGGACACCCCCAGGATCACACCATGTTCCTAAGAGCATCATCCAAACATTTCTTGAACTCAGGAAGGCTTGGTGCTGTGACCACTTCCCTGGGGAGCTTGTTCCACTGCTCAGCTGCCCTTCTGGGTGAAAAACCTTTTTCTGGTATCTAACCTGAAGCTTCCCCAATTCAGCTTCCTACCATTTCCCTGAGTCCTGTCTTTGGTGATGGGAGTTAAGAAGTCAATACCTGCCTGTCTCTTCCCTTTATGAGGTCACCCCTCAGCCTCCTTTTCTCCAAATGGAACAAGCCAAGTGACAATTTAAGCATTTAATCACTGGTTTATACGTGACATTTAAGACAGAGCACTGGAGTGCTCCCAGCTGGATGAACTGATCACTCTGGGAGCTTTACACCAGAACTATTTTTTTTTTTTTTTTTTTGTAGATAGCCTTGAATGGTGATCAGTGCTCTTAAGTATTTGTCAGCAAGCCTGGAAACAGTACCTACGTAGTTCGTGTTTGCATCCAGGACAACAGAGCAACAGGACCCAAGTGTTACTGTTCTCACTGGATGGGAACACTTCAGTGTGATGTGGATTGCTGGGGGCCCCACTGACAGTGTGATGCTGGGCTTGTACATGCTGTACAAATGGCACACCAGCCTCCCAAAACTTTATGACCAGGGTCAACTATTTTCTTCCCTCCTGTGTAACAGCTCAGGGAAAGCACAAGAGACACTTAGAGAGCCTGCACGTCTGCTTTTCAGGTGGAGATTGATCCCAGAGGAATGTCAGTCACAGAATCATATAATCACAGAGTGGTTTGGGTTGGAAGGGACTTTAAAGATCATCTGATTCCAACTCCACTGCCATGGGCAGGGACACCTCCCACTAGATCAGGTTGCTTAAAGTCCCATCCAACCTGCCCTGGAACACTGCCAGGAATGGGGCATCCACAACCTCCTTGGGAAACCTGTTTCAGTGTCTTAACACCTTCACACTAAATAATTTATTCCTAATGTCTAACCTAAATCTACACTCTTTAAAACCATTACCTCTTATCCTACTGATACATTCTCTTATAAGAAGCCCCTCCCAGGCTTTTCTGTAGGCCCTAAGTACTTGTAAGTAAACCTGTAGGTACTAGAAGGCCACTATAAGATCTCCCCAGAGTCTTCTCCAGGCCAAGCAACCCCAACTCTCAGGCTGTCTTCATAGAAGGGATGCTCCAGCCCTCTGATCATTTAGTTGTATCTCTCTGTCCCTGTTACTATGGCTAGAGTGTTTTTCCTTGTGAACAGCACCTAGAAGCTCCAAACTTTGCTCAAACATGTGGCTGAATCCTGACTACCTCAGTTTTCTGGCACTTATCTTCCCCTCTCTGACCACAGAGTCAAGCATGTAAGATGTGCACAGATCCTCTGTCCCTCTACCTTGGCAGCCAGGCCTGGAAGTCCTGCACTGATTGTGGCCTTAGTTGCATGTGTCTGCCTTGAGCATGGATGCTATAGTAAGTGCCTATGTCTCTCTTAGGAAACCTTGTAAATGGTTCCAGTATATCCCCAAGCCTCCAGTACTTCCACTGCTGCTCTGATAAATATAGTACAGAGAGAGCCAGAGAGTGACAGGACAGTTGTTCCTGATTTATTTCTGATTTGTTTCTGAAGACAGATTTATTTCAGTCTTTTGAATTTTGCAACCCTAACTACCTGAAGTCCTTGCTCTGGTCAAACTTCATATGAGAAAACAGAACCTCCCGAATCAAAAAGCAGGCTCATATTTCTTCAGTGCTAAAGTTTGTCTGTGCTGAGTACATCAGGTCAGTGTATACAGGCCAGCCCTGATTTCAGCTGTAGCTGAAGTGTTACTTACAGGGAAAAGGACAATGGGCACAGTCAGGGTTACAGCCACCAGCACTGCCAGGCGCACTGACAGCAAGAGGGTATCGAAGGTGTACACTTTGGTGTATGTATGAAGTAGCTCATCTTCAACTTCTCCTGTGAGAAGAAAACAGAAAGGAGTTAAATCATGTAAGCAATATCTGCACATGCAAAAAGATCTTTATACTGCAGCCAGATAAGATTAGCTTTGGCCCAGCTGCTGTCATCAGATATGTGGTATGGAAGAGGAATTCTCACAGCATGACCAATGCAAGTTCATCATCCACAGATGACGAGGGAAATACAGCTCTGAGGTGATGCTTTGTACTCCAGTAGCTCAAATTACTTTCTTTAAGTCATTAAGTGGGTATGGAAATTCAGGTAAAAATTATTTCCCTGATACAAAAGAGCAAGCAAGCCGCTGAACTGGGTACAGGTTCCTTTGCCCTCCACCCAGGTGTTCCAGCTCTTAGACAGAGCCCTCCTGTCACTGCAATAGAGAGCAGATTGTGCTGCATCATTCAATTCTATGCTGTAATGGAGGAACTAACAAGGTAAAAAGAGGTGGCGTTTGCATAAAATGTTGTTTTAATTCAGGGACTGCTCTGTTTGCCTACTGGTTAGTCAAGCTCATTTTTTTTTACACTAGAATGATTTGCACCTGTTTTTCAGCATACGTGAAGCTGAATTAGTGGCATCAGAGCCAGGGTGGGTAGCATTTAATAGTGTCGTGTAAAACTGTTGAGCATTAGAGTATTTTTAGTACAGTCACTCTTGGCCTTTGCCAAGGGCTAAATTTACAGCAGCTTGTTGTCTGAGTTCACATAACCAAGAGATATATGACTGTCCCCTAGTAGGTGCCTCTGAGTCTCTCATGGGTGAGGATCTTGTGGCCTGGCAGCTGGATAAGTCCCACTGGGACTCCTGTGTAAACTTCAGGAGTTTACACACTGCATATTGTTTGAATAATGCATACGCCTGGATTCAGGCCCACACAAAATACAGGACCACGTGAGCCTCAGCATGCTAGAACTACCTCACCTGCTTTAAAATGACAGGGAAAATACTGCAGAGCCCAGGGCTTTGACCTACCGTAGAAGGTAAGGTATCCAAAGAGGGCAGCCAGAAGATACATGATCAGCATGCCAGTGATGGAGATATTTGAGACATTCTGCATCCGCTTTCGGGAGCGGCTGAAGTAGGGGAGAGAGAGTAACAGTGATAGTCTTTTAAAGTCTCTATTTGTACAAGAAGTACTCTGAAGAATCATAGCTCTACTGACATCCACTCACTGCCTAGTAAGCTTACAGCAATTCTACTGTTTATAGAGGGCTGCTTACTCAAAGCTTCACAGCTCAGTGCAGAACAGAACAGACTTATGATAAGTGTGTTGAAACAGCGTTCCCACTGCTTAGTGACAACTTATAAATGTGACACTGTGTTCTGTATATCGTGATTTATGTACTATCAGTCTCAAAAGGTACATTTAAAATTAAAAATGGAGTGTCTGTAATTACGTGGCTGGTAACAATAATAGACAAGAGCTTTCAGTAAGCACTAAGTGAACACACACCCCCTTATGTCTACATAGGGTTGTTCTGGAGGTTGATGAACCTCCTGGAGGTCAAATCCTTTCTTTATAAGTCCTTTGCTTAAAGATTTAGTGTAAAAAAAACCCCACAACACTCTTCAGTTTATAGGACCTGGAAGGTTATTCCCAAGTCATCTGAGGATTTTTATTTCTTCTGAAGTTAAACCTGCTGAAATAGGAGCTAATGGGTCCCGGCCTCCTTGAATTTTGCAGCACAACCTCCTGTAATGCAATTCTTGTTGTTGAACAAACGCTCTTTCTTAGTCCTTCTCAACTGTCAGCTCTGTGCTGATTTAAGAAAGGGTATTTGAGTTTTGATATTTGATAAGCAAAGTATGCTGAGTGAGAAGTGCATGTAAGACAGCCAAAACAATGACATCCCAAGAAACTTTGAGAATAAGCAGCAGCTGACCCAGACACAGAAATCATTAAGATATTATTAGAAACTAGAATGATCTATATCAATTCAATGAAGTTCCCTAGGACTGTCAGTTCAAAGGACTTTCCAGATTCCTTCTTTCCTAAGTAGATATTGTTCAGTGCAGCTACCTGAATAGTGGTTCTCTGTCACCAATATATGACTACTAGGTCAAAGCAAAGCCAGTATCTGCTCACTGTGGAAACAATAAATCAATAGCAGGTGGGTGTCTACACACCAGCAGTCAGGGCAGAACACGTAGAAAGTGATCTTTAGCTATGGTTAACTGGAAGTATGGGACAAAATTGAAGAACCTTACTCTTTCAGTTCACTGTATATTGGTAGCACCTCAGGGTGGCATACGAATGCAAATGCCAGGATGGGTATTGTATAGGCAGTCTGTAAAATAAAGCTCCCATTAGTAAGAGTGGTCACTGCTGTACCCTGGACTTTTTGCAGGCAGCAGTTTAGCTGTGGTCTGAATGTCCAAAAACAAATCCTACAGAATCTCCCTTACCCGTGAGTTGAACACAAAGTACTTTGGCTGACAAGCATCACTGACAGCATCACTGTGTGCTTCATATTCGACACCACTTTGGGGAGAGGTATCTTTTGGCTCCTCAAGGCCTGGCAAGTGCCCAGCTGTGTTGTCCATCATGAAATTCACACCAGAACCAAGAGACTCATTGGATAACATGACCAGGTGCATTGGCACTGTGCTGTTGGTGGCAGTCCAGTTTTCAGCCCCGTGGTCCATGATAGGGAGAGGACAGGATATTTGGGATTTCTTGAAGATTACCTAGAACAGAATAGATGATATAATCAAAAGAGTTCCACCATAGGAGGCTGTACTTACACTGAGGGTGTGCCAGCAGAAATAAAACAGGCACACAGAAGAGAAAGGGGAAAGAGATGGAGCACAAAACCAAGCGTGATGGCTCCTGATCCTCCTGCAAGTATTTATTGTTACTCTGCCTCTTTTGTTGTCCTGCTTTATTTTTTATTCTCAAGTGGGGTTTTTTTGTGTGTGTTTTTTTGTTTCTTTTACCAACAGGCTTGTTGATTTGATTCCCTTGCAGGTTCTATTTTAACTTCCCCATTAAATTGCCATAGTAAGAAACATAACAGCATTGCACAGTGTTTGCTTAGAGACAATACCCAAACAGTCACCTACCACACTGACAAAGAAAACCATACAGGTCAGCGAAAAACCACTCGTGTAACCAAGATAACCTGCACAGCAAGAAAAAAAAAAAAAAGAAAAAAAGAAAAAGAGTTCAACTACATATCAATTCACAGTCCTAATAGAAATGTGAAATGAGGTTAACTGGGGCATTAAGCTTACCCAGGCTCTTTAGAAGGGAGAGGGGAAGAATAACTGCAATTGTTACAAGTATGATGAGGTAGTTGCCATTTAGGTACCATTCTCTAAAGAGGAGGAATAAATTTAACAATTGTTATCATTGGCATCAAAGTGAAAACTTTTAATCTGAGGTTCAGGCTGGGCAAAGGTACCTACCCAGAAGTCTCTTCAAGTTTCATAAATGCTCTGATCACTTCAGGAAGTTCATATTTAATAATAAAGAGGTAGCTTGACATTGCTGAAAAAAAACAAACAACAACTTTAGAGAAAACAGCATAGTTCCAATAGAAATTATTTTTTTTTAAACAATAATGCCTGAAAAACATTGTTTCAGGAAACCAGTTTTTGCTGAAGTAGAGGGATAAATTTTGTTCAAATAACTATGTGACTATGTTCCCTTCATATTCATAACTTCTGTAGAAAACCACAAAAATATTAGAAAAGGTTTTCCTGAAAACGTTTGTCTCTTACCTCCTATGTTCTGCATTGTAATTGCAATGAAAACACCACACTTCCCAGGCCAGCCAAATGCCTTTTCTCCCAGTTTTTCATATATTAATGATCCTGAAAAAACCACACAGAGACACAAAACCACAAAAAAAGAAACATGGGCTACTGCATTGGACAAATTTGATGAACAACATTCTGAAGTAAAATTCATGCATGCAGCAGGGACTTAGTCACAGCCTTAATCCTTATACCTCCTTCTTTTGATGTCTTCAGTAAGAGGTGGACGGAGTAGAGTGACAGGATTGCTACGCTGAGCAGCAGAACTCTGCAAGGCAAAGGAGAAATCAGAATTCCAAGAGGACATCAGAGACACTCAGTTGATTTCAGCAAATGCTTGTTTGTTCTCAGGAAGCTCAGCGTGTAGTTTGCAGCAAGTTTGTGCTTTGGGCTTCCAATGCTGATTGCAGAGATGCCAACTGTAGCTTTGTGTTGAGTGCAGTTGCACCTCATGCACCCCAAAAGACCCTCAGGGCTTGTTTAACTGCAGGTAAGTGCCAATTCTGTGTTATATCACAAGGACAGAATCTTACATCTTAACAAGAATCTACTAAAGAGATTTCTATGTCAAAGTCAAGTTTTTGGTCTCCTACCTGCTCACTGATCTTTCATTTTAATCTCTCTCCTTACTCAGAACAACCAAAAAAAAAAAAAACCCCAAAGCATAACTATGACAACTTCAATGCCAGCTTCTGGCTCTGGCTATTGACTACTTTTGATTTCTGCCATGTCATTGGGAAGATGTGGAGTTTAGCTTGAGATGCCCCCTTTTCAAAGTACATCAGAAATCTTGCATAGTGCTAAAGCACAATGTGACACTTGAAAACCTTCCCTTGCAGCACTTGCAGCCTCCTCTTGTAGCCCAGTCCACTTGAAGGCACTACTGGTGCCTGAATTCATTGATTCTGATTGCTGCCATGATCTTTCCACACAACATTTGCATCTTGTATGATTTCAACTACCTGTTTCATGCAACTGCTAGAGGAAAACATGGTTTTGTGTGACATTTTCAGGGCTTAACATCGTGGGCAGCATATCTTATTACTATAACTACCTTGCTATCAGCCTGCACAAGTGTTGGTGCAGAAAGGGAATTGATGATAAAATGACAGAGTTAGTAAATACTGATGTGCCTCACTCCATGGCTGAACAGGAGGTTGTACCCACACCTTCCACTCCACTGATAACGTGGTTTTGTATAGATAAAGCAGGCAATGGCAGATAAGTTCATAAATGAGATACAGTTTTAGAGGAGGCATAGGTCCTGGGGTCAGGTGATGGGGACCAGACCATCATATTTTTCTCTCAAGTTTCTTTCTCCAAGGGACAGACAGCACCAGAGACTTCATGTGAACAGAGTTGCCTTTCATGCTGTGGGCTCATGCAATATGATAAGAGGGGATCATGTCTGAGGTCACAGCATATCCTGATCCTTCTGGATCAGGGACACCATGTTGCACCCATTCAGAGACATGGTCTCCATGTTCTGACACATTAGGTGTGGAAAACCAAAGCCAACATGGTTGCACTTGCTAAATTGTGCCAGGCAGCAGGAGTGATGCTCCAGTGTGTGCTCTGTGCCACTGCAAACCTCTCCCATGGGAGAGGAGGGTATAATGGGAACTTCTGAAGAGCTTCTGGGTTTTAGGAATGCTTTTGCTTTTGCCCTGTAGAACATCTTCCAGCAGGAGAGCATTTAGGCAACATGAGATCTGTAAATCTGAAAAAAATTTCATCAATGTTGCCAGCATCATTTAAATTAAAATTAATGTCCAACAGGTTCCATTTAGTAGGTGGGATGTTTGTGTCATGCTAACACTAACATGGTCTGTGAAAGCAGAGGAACCTCCAGCAATTGTAGGCATGCCGTGGAGGTAACAGTATCCCCACACAGTTTTATACTTTGAAATAAAACTTTCTCTACCAGAAGGGAGATTGTTCTCATGCAGAAAGTATGGAAGCAGGACAGAAAAAAAAATGAGCTATGGGAGGAGACATCTTTGGTTCTTGCTGTTTAAGACTCCTTAGGGTTGCTTTAACATTACTCCCTGGTTTAGTATTGCCATTTGTACTGCCATTTAGTACTGCTAATGTCATTAGGCTCAAATAAGTTGTTTTTTAGCCACCTGTGTGAACCAACAAAGACTTAAAAGTAAAGATATTACAAAGGTAATGTATTTTATGTTATTTTATTTATTTTATTTTATTTTAATATTTTTTTCTCTAGTGAAGCTTTCTTTCCAGTGGTGATTTATGATCATACTAGTTAGTACAAGTGCTCAGGGAAAGTTGGAGAAAAAACAAAATGCATTTTTCAGACTCTTATGCAGTCAATTTTAGAACCAGCTTCCATTTTTCAATCTGCAAATACTGTATCTAAACAATCTGAGTGCAGATGCAGGAAAGTACTTCTCCAGGAAAGCATTTGCATCTACAATTAATTTTCAGTTAAAAATTCTATTGGCAAGAGAGGAGGTGTTTCTTAGCAACTAGAAAGTAAATGTAGCATTTCAAATGCTGTTGCTGTCTTAGTTACACCATCTCTGGAAGAAAGAAGCTGTATAATGGTAGCCATGCAACCTGATTTAAAGCCTTCTTAGATTTCAGTAAAGTAAAACAATGGCCTATTCTCATACAGTAGTGTCATGATGAATTCCAGCCTCATAGGGGATTAAAGTTAGGGCTTCATTTAAAATTAAACCCAGTTATTTAAAAAAAGGGAAAACAACTTCTTTTTTACAATCTGTCTCATTTTACAAGGTTATCCATAGAGCAAAATCTTCATATGGCTACCTGCTCCTGTCTATCAAACCCCATTTTGCATAGATACTGTACATCAGCCACATACCAGTGCTGTCTGTGCACATTGAGTACAAATAGACTTCAGGGATCAACACTGAATCTGGATAAATCTGTGAATGCCTTGACATTCAAAGTGTTCTGCTATTTCAGTCTTACATAAAATATTCTTCCATATTTTTCCATTTCTACATAGTGATTAGGTGGTGGGGATGACGTAAACATATACTTTCTGGGTGATTTATTTCCCTTGTTGAATTCCCATACTGCACCAACAAGATTGCTGTTGTTATTCTAGGACCAGTATACTGTTCTTCCCCTCTGGTTTTTGACTGCACAATATCAATTCACAGTCATGTTCCTGACACAAAACAGGGCTAAACTGAAAAACAAATTATTTGTCAGCAGTGGACGGTTCCTTGTGGTGCAGATAAAATGTTTTCATTACAGATGATCTTACAAAAGTTTTCAGCTAACAAAACAAGCTTAACATACCTCTCTAACCACAAAAAAAACTTAGCTCCAGCTCACTGCTTATATTCTATTTGTTTTTTTTTTCCTATGTACTTACACAAAAAGGATAATTCCTGTGTTTGCCATGGCATAGGAGAGCCCTAAGATGCCACTGCCCATAATGGCATTGCTGAGATTGAATGAGGACATTCCAAAGGAAGCTCTGCCCCGGTGCTGTTGTGAGCAAGAACAGAAAATGACAATTAAGTTGCACTTTACTGAGCACAAGAGACTAATTGTTCTCATTGCTAGTTTCCCCTGTATTGCCCCCTTGATCCTTAGAGGTAGAACCTTGGAAGGTTCCTGAGCCCACAGGTCCTCGCCACCATAAGGAATCTCTTTACCTCCCAATCCAGCTGTGAAAATAGGTGTTCACCTCTTCTCACTCTCCCCTTGTCTTTGTCAGGCTACAGCCCTGACAGGTGACTGAGGTGATACAGCCACAACTGGCTGTGCTGGCCAGCCTCAATAGAATTATGTGCTGATATCTGATAGGTTTCCCAATGATTGATTTTAAAAATTCTGATTATTTTTTTAAAGTAATCCAATTGATTTGTGGTTTTTTTTTCTCCAAGTATGACATGCTTCTTTCTGTGAGGAGATAAAAGTGTGTCTGTCTGGAGGGAAGGAAGAGGAAGGTCTTTGTGACTCAGAATGGAGGCAAGAGAGCACAAGACAAAAAACCCAAAAGGAGCTGATGTGTGTGAGGGGGAGATGGTGTGTGAGGGGGTCACTTCTTACACCAAGTGGAAAAGAAAGGTGTGGAATATGGCTCTTAATTTTATCTTGCAATCATGAATAATATTTTTTTTGTTTGTTTTATTTCATCAGTCCTAATAAAACCTGTAACAGGTCTAAAAAAAAAAAAAAAAAAAAAAAGGAATCCTTTCTTTTCACCAAGTTCACAAAGTTGAATCCTAAACAGAGAGATACCCACACATAACCCAGGGACTGGTGCTGTGCTTCCCTCTGCATGTGGAGTTGCCTAAAAGTCATGCTGAGTGTGTAATGCCCAGCTCTGTAAAGCCAAACATGACTGTCCCTGCTTTAAAGGGATGTGGATTCATTTGCACTGATGCTGGAAATTGAACAGTAAAAGCACACAGGCACAAACAGTCTTGATATAGGAGTAACAAAGTTTCTCTGAAACAAATCTCCTGTCAGAAATTCGGGTGCAGCCCCAGCCCTGGCTGAACAGCATGGGTGAAATAACATGAGTGCTACTGAAGTCCAAGTATGATTTGAGAAACTTATTACTTGTTTAGGAGAGACCCAGCTTTACTTGTAAGACAATAGAAAGGGTTTGCTGCACTTTAGAAAATGTGTTTACTCCTCCAAAGCCAAGATTATGCTGATCAAGCTCCAAACTAACTTTGTTTATTGCAACATTTGGAGAAAGATTCAGATCAATAAGACACCGTAATTAGTCTTAAAAATTAATAAAACTTACATATTCTTCAGTATATTCTTCCAATTTCTTTTTACCCAAATATCCATTTGTAAGGAACTTCTGGCTTTCTGCATCATCACTTACAAATGGACTGAACATGAAGAAAAATAAGAAGATATTAGATAAACTTCTTGGCACACATTATGTTCAAGCAGTGACTTATATCATTAGTAGAAACTTTCCTTTCACATTATAATGAATATTTAAAACTCATTCAGAAAAAAAATCTCTTTTCTTCTGTAAGATTTTCATGTCCAATGGCAGGCTTACTAGATCTTTGCTTTGCACTGAGATTTAGTTTGAAACCCAGCAATCTTGAAATTCTATCTGATTGGAGAATCTGGAAAGTAACAATTCCTTGCTGCCAGCAATGTGCTAATGCTGAGCACGTACTTCACATCCGAGGAACCAAGTGCCTTGCTGAAGATACATTCTGGGATGCTCAGCAAGCTGAGAGCTGAAGGCTGGTGGCTGCTTTTGCAATGTCCCAGTCAGGCCCCCCAGATGCTGGTGCTATGGTGGGTCCTGCTGGAGATGCCTGAGTCTCCGTTGTCCCCTCAGGAGCACTGGAAAAACACTGGTCCTCTCCAGGGCTGAGGCACAGAGGCAGCATGCTCAGGTTGCACTGCCCTGGTAATGTATGAATTTATGTGTGGGACTGGAGAGGTTGGAAATTGCCAAGTGGGTGCTGAGGGCTGAGAGACTGCAGAGGTGACTCCAGGTGGCCAGCAAGGTGGACCCTAGGTGCTGGGCACATCATCCTCCACACAGAGAGCAGGCAGTGCTGGTGCTGTGGGCAAACACTAGCTGAGCAAACATTATCACCATTTCAATTCATTTCAATCCCATCATCTAAATGTAGTACCTAGGGAATGTCTTGAGGCCCAGATGCCACTAGTGAAGCTTGGTTTTTTTTGATTACAGCTATCTAGTCTTAAGGGGAAAACCTTCCCATTGAAATGCTCACCTGCTAATTGCAGCCTTTTCTGAATCAGCCAGCTCCGGGTAGTTGTCTTCAAGGCTTTCCCCACTGTTGCTCTGATCATCAGGTTCGATGTTGACCTTTTGCAGCTCCATTCGATCCATTAGAGCTATCAGCTCTTTCCAGCACACACACACTTGCTCCTTCAGGGTAAACAGCACCAGCACCCTGCCACCTGCTTGCGGGTCCCCTCTACCATGCGGGGACTGTCAGAACACTCTGTTCTGCAAACAAAACACAACAGAACTCATTAGAGTTTTCCTCAAATTAGATAAACCAGTATGAATAGTTTGGTTTGTGTTTGCTCTTTGTAATAGCATTAAGAGAGGGAACGGTTGCAGACTGGGAAAATTCTGGGCAAGCACAATGTCCCTTTATGTGCCGGCACTTGGCCCTTTTGTCTCCCTTGAAATGGTGAAGAGTGAAGTGGCCAAGGGTTGCACAGGGATGTTCAGCATCTGCCAAAATTACCAGGCCAGAAGAAAATAATTTCTTGAACTGCTGCTTTTGAATATCCAGGGGATGGTGATGCAGAAGCACTTGCTGTTAAAAATGGAGTATGTCAAGGCTTCCCTAATACTGCTTCAAAACATATGTACTTTTCAGGGAAAAGCTCAGTGTTTCAGATCATTTGTTGTAAGATTACTGCTGTCATAGATTTAAATGTTTATAAGATTTACCTACCCCTTTCACTGGATCTGATAGAGATGAGCACCTCTGTAGGAACCCTCCTTACCTAGTTAGGAGTTGCAATTCTGGCTATATATATATATTACTTGTTTTAAATATATTCCTGGTTTTAAATATATTTGTGGCTAATTCTTACTTGTCCCACAACTAGAAATTCTGCCTCACACTGAATTTTTACTGGATATAATTTTACACTGGACATAAGCCTGACTATCTTTGTACTTGTTAGAAAAATTACTGCCATTTGAAATCTTACAAATAAATGCTCAGCTCTCTGTTTCTATATGGACCAAAGGAAACTTCAAACCAAAGTTACAAAGAGGATTTAACCTCTGAGATTTCAGCAGTTTCACATTACCAGTCACATCTGCAGACACAAATTTACATTCATTTCATCCTTCCCAGATTCAAAAGGAAAACACTGTGCAAGAAATGTTGCAATTTTAGAATTTTTTTCCTTCCTGAAGAGATTCCTTGAGGCATCTTATATCTCCATCTCACAGCTTAGGAGACCAAGGGGCACACAGGTGAAGGGAGCAAGCACAGAGCAGGTGTCACATTGCTGGCACCCCTGGGGCCAGGATTGCAGCCTCCTGGCACCCTACCTGCTACCTTGCAGTCAGCACACTGGTTGGATCCATCACATTTTTCATAAATATCACATGCTAAATGTAGCCCAGCACTGTGTGATAGCAATATCAGAAGACACCACAACAAATAATTTCTATGCCTGGCCTTTTGTAACACTAAACCTGCAAATATTTAGTAGCCTTTTTACTGTTTTGCTTTTATGGATGTGTAGGTCCTCACTTGATAACAAGACCTTCACTATCCTGGTCACACACTGTTTTTAAGAATATCTACAAACGTATTTGTAGTGGCAAAATGTTAGGGTGCACGTGCTTAAAATGTAAATGTAAACTTTAAATACCAATCCTGGAGGCTAAAACTGACTCCAGGCTAGAAATTACAGTCAGCTTCCTTGCTTCTTACTAAAAATATTCACCCAGACCTGACAACTGAAAAGCAAAAGCAATATGACAGTGCATTAGGAGATTTCCTACCGGAGAGAGCGGCTGTGTTTATTCCATTCTGCTGCCGTACAGGGAGTGTGTGTGAGGGGATGGATGAGTAACTCGAGCCTCAGGGCAGAGCCGCCGGCACTCGCATTCCAGTGGCCGGGAGGGGGGGGGTTCTGCCGGTTTGGGACATGAATAACTCCAGGAGACAAAAAAAAAAAACCAACAAAAAACCAACCCCCAAAAAACCTACCCCAAAAAACCCCCAAACCAGCTGAGTCCTCCCCACTGTAGGTTTCATTCACAGAACCATCCTCGAATGCAGATATTAACCTGTATATGGAACAGTGTTTCTAGTTCCTGATACTTTATTTTTAATCTGTGGTGTAAAAGTCAGACAAATCTGACTGTGCTTAGCCCTGTTCTGGTAAAGGGTAAAATTTCTGCCTAACGCTTGTCAGAGAAACATCTTTTCCAGAAATGGCAGCCCAGAAAATGCAGATTAGGAAACCGGAAAAGTAAGTAAAAAAATTGCAAGGAGTTAAACTGTACAGAGATTAGGCTGAGGAGAGAAGTCTGTGCTGCCCAGCAAACACAATTTGGAAAGGGGAGCAAAAATTGATTGAAAACACATGTTATAGTGTAAGAATCATCTGGACATTGTCCTGTCAAACATTTACACAAGTAGCCTGACTTACGGGTGTCACCTCAAGAGGCCGTGGAATTACTGCATGAAGCAGTGATTTGATTTTAATTTTTAATTTGTGAATTCCTAAATGACTTCTGCTGGAGGTGTAAAGCCTCAAGTGGTGAAATTAAATCTGCTGAGAACCTGATTTCTTACAACTGTCACTTTCGAGGATGTAGAAAGGTAAAGCCCAAGGAGTCTGAAAACCATGTGTTGAAAGCCAGTGGCATAAATGTGGGCAGGATGAGACACACTGGTACAGGCTCAGCATTAGATTCAGTCCTGCAATCACTAATAAAGATGGTTGCAACCAATGGTGCCTTTGAACTTAAGCAGAAATTGGCAGAGCTGGTCCTTGGTGGGTGGAAATCCACCTCTACAGGTTCCTAATGCTGCAGGTACTGAAAGGCTCAGGAAGATGTTGAGGTAAGGGTAGCACTTGTTCTCTATGAGCAATGTAGAAGGCACAGAGCTGCCACCCCTTCACCCAAGGAGGAAAGGGGGTCTCTGCTCAGCCTGCAAGATATTATTTAGAAAAAGGGGATGCACTAGCTGCCTCTGTTTAAATTAAACCCTGCCTACAGCAGAATCACACCCATGTCCATGGCCTGGGCTTGTAGGTGGGTGCTCAGTTGCACCCTTGCAGGGGTTCATGCCAGTTGGACCTCTGGTACTGGGTGAAGGCCAGGCACTAGGACAATGATGGCGTGACAGGACACAGCTTCCAAGGATGGGCTGGCCCTGCCAGAAGCTTAGCACATGATATTGGAGTAGAAACACCAAAGTTCATCAGCTTTATCTTCCCTGGAGTTTCATGCTTTCTGCTCCAGTGTTCTGAATTTGGTGCCTAAACCCTGTTTCAAGCATTCAAACCCATCACCACTTGCCTGGCTTCCTTTCCCTACAGAGGAATTTTGTGAGTTTGGAAATAAACAAAAAACTCTCCACTTCTTTCTTCTTCCCTTTAGTTAAAAATCAGTAGGCTTTCCCCTTTTACACAGAATAAAAACCTCTTAGTGCTACCACGTTCCTTAAACTTGGCTTCCTCGCTCTGATGGTTTCTCTGCCTCCTGTGGCACTGGACTGGGTAGAAAAGATTCTCCTTAAAGTATGGCATTAAAGAGGAAATACTGGTTGCAAAAGTTTCACCTATTATTAGAAGGAAATTATTTATGGCAATAAAACTATTTTTCTCTTTAATGATAGAGTACTGTTCTGCAGCATTTATTAAAAAAGGGTTTTCAGAAATGAGTCAGAAAATGATAAAATTTTTGGTATCTGATTTCACAACATTATTGATTTCTGTCCAGTCTGCAGTTTGGACGTTAGGAGAATGGACAGCCATGGACCAAATAATGCCAGGTCACAGATGTGACAAACATTTTCATGGATTTTGCAGTATCAAGGTTTGTAAGCTCTGCCGTAGTATCTGCTTTAGCAGATTTTGCAGGATTCTCCATCTTCATGACAGTGAGTTTATAATATTATTGTTTATGCATCTATTTCAAAACTAAATGAGTGCTATCACTGAGAAATAAATAATTAAAATGAAAAGTTTGCTTTCAAGCAAGCTTTTTTCATTTATTTACAGTGATTTTAGCCAAGTAAATCAAGCCTTGGAAAAAAAATCCCAGAAGTTAGCCAAGGGCTGCAAAGGAAAGCAAGCATTCATTTCTTAATTCCCTGGTCAATTTTAAACACCTTTTGCTGTGTCTTCGGTTTCTTCAGTTTTGATTTGCTGTACACAGATAAAAAAGGAATAAATTTCCTTCCTGAAGAAACACCAAAGATCCTTGCCAAAATAAATTACCATGTCAGTAAATCTTAAGGAGCCCACCCTTCACATATTTAAAAAACAGTTAAATTTCTAATTCTCAATTTTTAAAAGATTTAGTCAGTGTCTAGAATACCTTGATCATAACATTGTAAAGAAAAAAGCTGTAGGTTTACCTCTGAGTCAAGCAGGTTTTCTTGCTCCCTTGCTAAGCAGGTTAGATTTTTTAGGAATTGCACCTGTGATGAAAAGTTTGCTCATGTGCAACCTAGAGCAGTTGGACAATGATTTAAAGACAAATGGGACTGTATCAGATGAACCAATCAACAGCTGCTACACCCAACAACTCCCTTTGACAAACTTGCGTCAGCTCTTTTTAAAAAAAAAGGGGAAAAAAAAAAAAAAAAAAAAAGAGGAAAGGTAAATCAGTTTATTGGAGCACACTGAGGGCAAACATCTCGGTTACCAGAGCTATTTGCTCTCTGAGCTTAGTGCTGTTACAAAATGCACTTCCACAAAATGCTTCACTCGGGTTAGATCACGCTTTCACTTGATAGTTTTGATTTTTGAACGAGGAGCATGCATTACACTTGCAGTAGCACAAGAGTAATTAACCTGGAAAACAGGACCTGAGAAAAATGGCCAAGGGCTTCCACATTGCTCTTATCCCTGTGAACACAGAGCTACATCTTGCAATTGCAGAGAGGTGTGTGTGGCAGGACTTGGTCAGAGGATTATGATTTCTAACAGGATGCTTGACCTGTGCCTTAGTTTTCCAGTTGGAATATTTACCATAATTTTAACTGTGGAGGTATATGTCAAGTGACAAATGCCATTTGCAATATAGACCTGTAGAGTAGTATTTCATTGCCTGTGATGTGCCTGTAATTTTGTAGAATTTACCGCCTTTTCTCCAACTAAACTATGACCACAATTAAAAACCCAAACAACCCTACAGCCCTCCCTCCTGTGTAGGCTGTGTGATCAAGGCCCTCAGACTAACCTGGCTGTAAAGGCAGGAAGGCAAATGAGGGGATGTAATTTTTAATTCTTACAGTATCCCGTGGAGCACTTCAGACCTCTTTAGCTCAGGCTGAGTGACAGCCTGTGGGCTGCCTGCTTGCTGCCAGCACTGGCTGTGGTGTGCTGTTTTGTAGTTTCCCACCTCCAAAAAAATCCTGGTTCCAATATAGACTCAGACAAGTAGTGTAACAAAAAAAAGCTCTGTCCTCCTCAGTTCTGCATTCCCGTGAAAACACAACTGACTGTAAACTCCGTCATGCCATATGATGCCAGAAGTAGTACAGTCCAAAGATTAAGAAGTACAAAAGGTCCTATCTTGCTTTAAACCTATCACATAGGTGGAAAAATAAGAAAACTTTTGGACTTAGACTGATCGAAGGGATTTTGAGTCTGAGAAATGCCCATATTTTCCATTGAATCATCTGGTCTAATGAGGGAAACAGACTCTCCTTCTAAAGCCTATGACACAGAATAGGTGTCCCTTATGATTTAAAGCAGTTCTCAATTGCCTGAAAGAATCATGGTTTGGCACCAAACTTTTCTGTTCCATTCTAAGTGAGAGGGGCAGAGCTCAGGAAGGGCTGGGGCAGGCAGCCTTGCTCCCTTGTGTCTGCTTGCTTTGGAGGCTCAACAGGACTGTGGCCATAGGCAGTCTCCTCACTGTGCTGTTGTTCATGTGGATGTCTCATGTGATGACAGGGGAGAGAAAAACATTTCTTTAAACAAATGAAAATAAGACTGTAAACCATAAAGCAAACAGCAGGGAGATGGGGGGACGGATGCACTGACAGATCAGCAACAGCTGTGAAAATTACTTCTGGTACGTTTTTGGAACCTGATTTAAGAAGCAATTATCAAGAATAGAGTTCATTTTGTTTTCAGACACCACAGATATCCATTTCTCTGTCCAGTACTCATCGAGCCCAAGCAGTGTGGCACAATTCTCTCTGGAGCCACATCAGGGTGCTTGGGTGGGCCTTTCCTCAGAGCACGGAGTTGTCAGGACTGATGGGGCTCAGTCGTGCCTCTGCCTGAGTACCTGGTGTCCCAGAGGTGTCAGGCAGTGTAAGGTGGCACCTGCACAAGCAGGTGAGCCTGACAGAAACCATCCTCATCCTTGTAGGCAATTTTGTCGACAGAGGAGGAGCCAGCTGTACAAACATGAGGTTTCTGGACACTGCCAGTTCTTACAGTCTATCCCTAAACTAGAAAAGCACTGCTTTATTTTCACCAGGAAAGACTTTTTTTCAGTAGAGAAAGCGTTGGTAGACAGTCTTCAGACTGAAGGGAGGCTCACTGTAACCCTTGGGCTGCAGAGCCCTTTCTGTCTTGTCTTTATCATGGCTGTATTTGATTTCAGTTTTTCTGAAGAAAACTTCACATTTGCTAGGATTACTTGAGAATGTGAAAGAGTTTAAAGAAGAAAATATATTGCTTTCTGACAAAGAATAGGATTAAATTCTTGATTATGATGTTGGAAATAGTGGGCAAAAGAAATGGTTGTAGCTGCCATTAGATTTCTGAGGAATGTGTTTCTGCTATAGGTACTCTGCAATCAGGGCAGCTTCTTTGACGTTCAAAGAAAGGTCAAGTGTACTATGTTTGTACCAACCTTACAAAAGTTCCTGCAAGATAAATCTCTTTTTCTTTGCTAATTTGTAGAACCATTCTACAAGTCATCTTAGTGCCAGTGGAGCATGCTGCAGCTCATCAGGGAGTACTTAGTGCACAGTAAGTCTGTAAGTACCCTGCAGTGCATAGACCCCTGTTTACCCTTTCTCTGAGCAAGCCAGGTCAGCTGTGGCTTGAACATATTTAGTAGATAGTCACTGAAAGACAGAATACCAGGTTGGAAGGGACCTCAAGGATCCAACCTTTTTTGGCAAAAGCACGGTGTAGATAAGATGCCCCAGCACCGTGTCCAGCTAAATGCCCCTGTACTCAGCGCTGGTGAGGCCACACCTCGAGTACTGTGTCCAGTTCTGGGCCCCTCAGTTCAGGAAGGATATCGAGGTCCTGGAGCAGGTCCAAAGGAGGGCAACCAGGCTGGTGAAGGGACCCCAGCACAGATCCTATGAGGAGAGGCTGAGGGAGCTGGGGGTGTTCAGCCTGGAGAAGAGGAGGCCCAGAGGAGACCTCATCACTCTCTACAACTACCTGAAAGGAGGGTGTAGCCAGGGGGGGTTGGTCTCTTTTCCCAGGCAACTCTCAGCAAGACAAGAGGGCACGGTCTCAAGTTGTGCCGGGGGAGGTTTAGGTTGGATATTAGAAAGAATTTCTTTACTGAGAGGGTGATCAAGCATTGGAATGGGCTGCCCCGGGAAGTAGTGGATTCTCCATCCCTGGAGATATTTAAAAAGAGACTGGACGTGGCACTCAGTGCCATGGTCTGGTAACTGCAGCAGCAGTGGATCAAGGGTTGGACTTGATGATCTCTGAGGTCCCTTCCAACCCAGCCAATTCTATGATTCTATGATTCTATGATTCTAAATCTTAAACATGTCCAATGTTATGGAATCCACCACTTCTCTGGGGAGATTATTCCAAAGGCTGATTCTACTCATTGTGAAAAATTGTCCTCTTGTGTCCTACTGAAATCTCCCAGGAGTAACTTGGACCTCTTGTCTTGTCCACATGACTGCTTGTAAAAAGGGTGTCTCCACTTTCTTTGTAGCTGCCCTTCAAGCTTCCCTTAGCCTTCTTTTCTCAAGGTTGAACAAAGCCAGTTCTCTCAGCCTTTCCTTGTACCTCAGGTTTCCCAGTTCTTTGGTCATCACTGTGGTACTCCTCTGGACCTTTTCTGTCCCCTCAGCATCTTTTTGGTATAGTGGAATCCAAATCTGAGCACAGTGTTCAGGTGTGGCCTGAAAAGTGTTGAGTAGAATGGGATGATGACTTTATCTCTGCTGTGATGCCTCTGTTGCTGCAGCCCAGCATCTTCTTGGCTTTCATTGCTGCAGCAGCAGCACTGTTCACTCATATTAAGCTTGTTCACTGGGACTCACACATCCCTTTCCACAGATCTGCTCCACAGCCAGGTAGATCCCACCTTGTGCTGCACTTCCAGATTATGTTTTCCCAGATGCAAGACCTTACACTAGTGCTTATAGAACTTTGTAAGATTCTTTCTAGCCAACTTTTCCAGCCTTTCAGGTCTTTCTGCAGTCTGACTCTTCCTTCCAAAGTGTGTTTCCCTACCCAGTTTGGTATCATCAAGGTACACTTGATCTCATCATCCAGATCACCTACGAAGATATCAAACAGCATTGGGTCCAATATCAATCTCTGGGGAGCCCTGATTGTGATTAATTGGTAGTTTGAAGAGGAGCTATTGGCCACTCTGTGTGGCCTGGAAAGCCAGATCCCCACCCACCACACAGACCATTTGTCTAGGCCATAACACATCAGTTTCTCTAAGAGGAGGCTATGGGGGACTGTCCTGAAAATCCTGTAGAAGCCAAGGTGACAGTGTTCCCTGCTCACCTTGCATCAACCAAACAGGTTGCTTCATTATAGAAGGTGATCAGGTTTCAAGTACAGTTTGCCCTTGGTGAATCCATACTGTTTTTTCCCAGTCATGTGCTTCATCTCACTTGTGATACCACCCAGAGCATTTGTTCCATAAGTGTCCCAGGAAATGAAGTGAGATGGGTGGGCCTATAGTTTCCTGTGTCCTCCTTCAAGCCCTTCTTGTAGATGAGGGTGACATTAGTCTTCTGGGATATTCCTTAATCTCCATGACTTCTCAAAGATTATGGAGAATGTCTTTGCAATGACATCAACCCCTTGAGTGAATATTGTCAGGGTCCATTGATTTGTAGGGGTCAAGACCATGTAATAGTGCACATACCACCCCTTCCTTCACTGATGGTGGGTCTGTGTTTGCATTAACCTGGATGCATATTATACCCAATGGTATATTATACTTTCCTCTCCTGGTGCTTTTTGGCTAGCCACCATCTTGCAGAGGAACCAAGTGATGCATTACCATCATTTCCAGAGAAATTTCCACGTGTGGCAGACGAGAGGGCACTTTTCATGCACAGAGAAGGCCTTCCCCAAAAAATCTTCTATAGATAGAAGGGTGTTTCTAGAGCTGCTGTTAGGTAGGGCTCAGTGGTCCCTGTGCTCCAGGCACAACTTCACACATTTGTCACCTCAGCAGGTCCCACATCAAATGAAAGCTATAATGCTCTTTAGGCAGTAAAACTGACCAGCCATTGCCCAGAGCCATCACCGGAGGCAAAGAGCAATCAAGAGCTGGTCTGGCTGTGTTAACTGGAGGTGCTGGCCCACACCTTGGTACTTCAGGTCCAGAAAACATGGGCAGGAGTGGGAGGGGGTTCTGGTGCACTTTGTTGACTGCCTTTGCTCCAGCTGTTGTCCCATACATTGGGCCACTTGGGCTGCAGTGGTCAGCCTCTAGGATTTGGGATTCATCAGAGCAGGTCAGGGCTGCACTGCTGCCCCTGTAGCTGCCACTTTGCTTATGGCCAGAGCCTAGGCTGGCAAAAGGCTTTAAAGGGTGAAATCAGGTTAGTACTGAAGGTGCAGGAGATGCTTTTACCAAAATACTAAGCACAGTTTTCGTTTGGTTGTTTTTTTGTGTTTTTTTTAGAAGATGAATATGTATTAAATGTTCCATTAAGATCTTCATGTTTTCTACAAACAGGAAATACCACTGTCACTGATAGACTTGACAAAAAAAAAAAAGGTAATAGTGCTGTTATGAAATAAGTGTTGCTGACTCATTCTGCCTTCTTCTTGGTACAAGAACCTTATGTCTGGCTGTGTTTGCTTCTTCCTCAAATACTATCTTCTGAAATTGCAGGAAGTTTTGTTAGAGCTCTGAATTTAGTTTTCACTCTGCATTAATTGGTGTTGTCATTAAAACAGTCAGTATAGGAAAGCAAAGTGTATTTTTACGTTCATTTATTATCTCCTCTTCACCAGAAAGGTAAAAGAGAAAATAATTCTGGTGACAATAAATCAGCTGTATTCAAAGCACCTGCCCCTACACCCACATCTACACACAGGTACAAAGCTGCTCTTTAAAAAGGGTTAGAATGCTTTTTGCAAGGACAGTTTCAGTATTAACTGACTGTTGCCATGCTTTATTCCTAGAAATGTACATTTAAAAAAAAAAAAAGGTATTTTTTTCACAGGTTTTTAAATTTTAAGGCCAAGGGGGCCAATGTCATCTCCTGCATCTCTGACATCCTGAATTCTCACCCAGATCCTCCACATCCAAGGAGCCACGTGGCTTCAGCTGGACTAGAACATTTGGATTTTTAGAACAGAAAAGACTGGGAAGGTAGGACTTGTTTAAGCTGGCAGAGGGGAAGCTAAGAGGGGCTATGAGAGCAAGCTATAGCTATTTTAAAGGTAGCTACAGAGATAACAGAGCCAGAGCCTTCTCAGTAGTGCCAGGCACCCCAAACATGGGGCAGGAGCCACATACTGGAGCATAAGAGGTTCAGGTGTCACCCAGGAGCTGAGATTGCTCAGAAAGGCTGCAGAATCACCATCCTTGAAGTTTCCTGAGACTTTGCAAGGCAAAGCCATGTCTGAGCTGAGCATCTTATGGCAGCTCTACTCTGTGAGGGGGGCTGGACCATCTGTGCTCCACAGGTCCCTTCCAACCAGTGTTCCTCTGAGTCTGTGAAACCACTTAGTGCCACAAGCAGAAGCACAACCATGACCTCCAAAGTACTGATGGCAGGAATGTGATTAGGTGAGACGTGGCCAGACATCAGGTAAACAACACTCCATGTGTCAAAAGCAAGTTAAAAAAAAGAAGGCTTAGTGAGGAATTCAATAGCCCATTGATTTCTTGATGAGGTTTGCTGGAGAAAGAGCAGCATATTTTAGCTTAAGAAGTCTTTTCCTCTTCACACATGTAATATAAATAATAACTACCCATAAAAGAGCTCAGTGCTCCTCTAAAATATTAATATTCACAAATTTTGCAAAACAAAATTGAGGATAGTTGGTAAATGTATTAAAATCTCTGTAGCACAATAACTGGTATGTTCTGAAAAAAGGTTGCAACATCCTGTTCTCCCTTTCCAAAAACATAATTTCCTCTTATCCCTGAGTTTATTCCAGTCTCTCTGGCAATAATGAGCTTCACAGGGCAAGTATGAAAAGCTGCATTTACAATTGGCCACAGTGAAGTGAGGAAGAGCTAAAAAAGAACATTAAGTAAAACTCAAGTGATTTTTTCATTTCAAGAAATAGAATTCCTCACCATAAACACAATTTCCCAATCATAGCTATAATTTACAATATGTTAATTGCTTTACTACTGTGCTTTTTGGCTTAATGTGCTTATAACATGAAATATGATATTACTAGAGATGACACAGGATATCTTCTTTGCAACATTACCACATCTCCCAATTGTACTGATTCCTGCCAGTGCAGAGTGTAAGTATTTATTTTTGCCCAGTGTTTTTAAGAAGGGAAAGAGAGTTTCATGTTCCTAACACCTGAAAAAAGGCATTTCAGTGCAACAGGATAGAGTTTGCTTTCGTATCTGTCTAATCTCAATGGAGGGAGACAGGAACATCCCAGAAAATGATTCAGCCCACCTGAATCAGGTGCTTCTTTAGAAAGGGCCTAGAAAGGGCTTCTTTAATATCCTTCACTCAAGTGCCTATAAAGTTCGTTTGTATGAGTGTGGGCTTTGAAAAGGTTATATGTGTTTTTTATACTATTTAGAAGAAGGGCTTACCATGCAAAATTTGCTTTGCCTTCTTTCTATTTTAATGATGTCAGAAAAGGAAAAAAATATTCTCTCTAGATTTTTACCCCAGGCCTTCTGTTGTTCCACACCCTAACACAAAAATATTGCTTCGGTGTTGCCAGTCCCACTCCACTATTTTCAGAACACATTTGGGAACATCTTGCACTGTCAGAATAATTATTCCTGGCTTCAAACAGTGCCTGAGCAAAGGCAGGGGCTACCTGGAGATTCTCACTGCAAGCCTGTGTCTATTGTTTGCTCTGAAAGTGCCCATATGTGCTAGAAAGAACATATTGTCCATGCTCTACATGGAAGGGGACTGAGCAAACAAAGCTGCAGGGCAGAGGAATGATGAATTCAGTAGTTAGTGAATAACTCCTGCTGGATAACATGCAATATAATCCCATCCTTTTACATGATTTTAAAGATATTAGCTCACTGAGGAACACCGAGGTAGATCAATTTAGAGTAGTCCTTTTCTATACTGATATATAAAAAAAGCCTTAACATCCCTGACTATTTGGAGCTATGTATTGTAATTTAACCAATCTTTTCACACTGTGCCATTTACCAAGTGTGGAGAACTGCCCAGGAAGCATCCAGACCCATGCATTGGGCATGTGTTTGAGACCTCTACTTCTTTTAAGTTTTGGAAAACTTGTAGGTCCAGATGTGCTGGGTGAAAATGAGTTAAACCTGATATTGTGGTCTCCAACCCCATTTGAAGAGGCTAACTTTTGCAGCAGCTGCTGTGAACCCTGCATTCAGAGCAATTAATTAGAAACATCCCAGTTCAGATCCAAGCTGTCGGAACATCTCACCCAGGTGGTCCCCACCTCTGCTGCCACTTCTCATGGAGGCCCTTCAGATGTAAGGAAAGATTTCAAGCAGGATTACTAGCTCAGCTAGTCTGTTTGGGGCTCCCTTTTCCCTGGCCCCAATGCTTGTCCCACTTGCTGACCAGACGTGCCTACCATGACATATGTCCACTGTTATCTACCATGAGATAAATACAGTTCCAGTAACACAGGCTGGGGAGAGCTCCCCACTCATCATTTAATAGGGAACATACACAAACATCTCAAATGTTTCCATATGTGCCAGCATGATTTGCTGGGATGAGAGAGCTGGCCACCACTACTCCTCTTCTCAGGGTTACAGAGTGAAGGCCTGGGAATGCTCTAATGAAACCATCTGGATTTTATCAGCTAGGCTACAGCCAGCAGGTCAAGGCCAAGGAAGAGGTCATTCCTCCACCAGGAACTTTTGTGGTTTCTCCCCCCACTCCATCCGTGTTCTCAAGGAATCCTGCAAGATGGTGGTGGAATGCAAGGCATACAAAAAGAAGCTGAGTACACTGGCTTGGTCAGTCTGCAGAAGAGAAAATTGAGAGATATCACTACTGTCTCTAACAACCTAATGTGGATGGAGAAAAGAGAGAGCCAGGCTCTCCTTGGAGGCAGAGAAGCATTGAATGCAGTTAATCCACAGTAGATTTAACAACATCTGGGTCTTTCCTGACTGAGTCCTCAAGTGTTGTTGCATCTCCCATAATTAGCTAAGGAAAAAAGGTGAGCAAGGGGATATGACACCACTTTTATTGGACCATTGACCTAGCTGGAAAATTGGGGCAAGCTCTTCCTAACAGGCATTTGTCTAGCTTACCTTTGACCATATTTTTGCTAACCATGATTTTGAAATTTGTGTTTTGTTACATTAGAAGCCAACAAAAACTTATAAGTCATGCAAAGAAAGACACTGATAACTCAGTCTCACCACTAGTCTTTATGGTCCTGTGACTACATTTTTGTTTATAAAAATATCACCGTGTTCATATAAATGAGGTGCAATTAAAACCACTCTGTGAAAACAATCAGATTTCCCTTTCATTAGCAGGCTCTGCAGGAGAAAATTACTGTTATTTGTGCTGTTGGAGCAGTGTATAATAATTCACAGCAGTTAACATTACTTAGACCTTGAGAGCAAAGTCAAGCTCTTCAGAAGGAGACAGGATGAAGTACCATTCCCAAAAAGGTTTATTCTTACATGAGGGGGAAAACATACCTTCAGAGGCCTAGGGGTGTTGATAGCTCACAAGAATTTCCCATTTATTAAAATGAATGAAAAAGAGGTGAAACTAATAGACTCCTGGTGCAGTAGAGTGTGAACGTGTTGCTCTTTTCTGGCAGTGAGAGGGAGACAGACCTTGTTCTGCTCTCCTCAGGTGTCCTGCACTTATTCTGAGTTCCTTGTTTTGTTGCAGACTTTTCCTGCTATATTAGACACACCTCTCAGATAACATTGATGGAGAGCTTGGGCACCATTGTGCATTCAGAGCTCACACCAATGTGTCAGGCACTGACACTTTCCCTAGGGAGGTCCCTGAGGTGCATCAGAGCCCTGCCTGTCACAGCCACCACCTGGGCAGGGCTGAGCTACTCAGGATTTGGGCAACTCAGGCTTTACACAGGTTTTTCACTGTTCAATCTGCCCATTCTATTCCAAATACACCAAGCATGCACCTGGTATGAGATGTGGCAGCCAAACAAAGCTTCAGTTCTCTGCTGCACTCCTAAGGGCTGACTGACATTGAGCATGGGCAGTGTCAGGGCATGTCTGTCCAAACCACACCTTGTAGACAAACACACAGCAGCTCAGAATAAGATATCTCAATGTCCTTAGTGGATCTAATCTACTTTCTGCTCCCCAGTCCTCCATCTGGAAAAACGGGAATGCAGTACATCCCAATTTCACATCTCAGGGGTAAGCACATTCAAGGATAAGCAGCAAAGGAGCATGTAGATTCTCAAGAAAAACTGGCTGACATTTATCACCTATTTAATGAATATAGAAAAAACACAAAAAAAAGACAAGATGCAAAAAGGGTTAAGAAGATAAAAAACTTACTCTATGTGAAACATGCTTGTTCTTATTTCTTTTCTTTTGAAGCTTATATTAGAAAAGCTTTGCCTCTGTCGGTGCCACATACTTCTCTTGATAGTGTTCTTTACCCCATGGTAGTGACTTTTTATAATGTTTATTAGTTTCTACAAAAATAAAAAAATCAGCAGATGACTTATAACAATGATTCATGTTATTGTTATTGTTCATTATTATCATTTGTCATTTGAGACAATGCTATGCTGTGCATTTTTTCTCTTTTGAAAGAAAAATCTGGATCAGCTCTGAAGGCTCCAAATTCTGTTTATTATACTGGCTGAAACATATTTATTACATTATCATGTTTTTATATGCCTCCTGCTACCTTGTGCAAAACATAATTTTGATCTGACCAAAATGTGAAAATTCTGCAAGATTTTGCCCTCTCTGATCAAGCCATTGATCTGAGTTCAATAGCCTCACGTGATGGTAGTCAGTGTCTGACCCAGTGTCTTGCCCTCTACCTCTCAGTACCACCTAATCCTGAGAGGCACTCCATGGGGAAGATGTCTACATAAATTCCAGTTCTAATTTGTGAGATTTCCTGAGTTTTAGGTTCGATTCTCTCCTAAAATTGTGAGTCAGAAAAAGTCATGTACTGGCTGTCTGTATGGTTCCTTAGTATAACAGGTTTTGATCAAGAGGAGGGGCTGCAGGAGATGTGTAACATCTAAAAACAATAGTGATAAAGCTATAGAAACATCAACCCTACTTTCATGTTGCAGCTGCAATAAATTTGTGCAGAACCTTTCCTGAGAAGCTTTTGAGGCATTTAACCAAGTCTTGTAGACCCCTGAGCCATAGTGACTCCACAGCCTGCAGGCGAGAAGCCTGCCAAGAGACTTCCTGAACACAAGCAGAAATAAAGTCACCTTCTGGGAGCTCAGTCACTGTTGAGATTTCCTTGATTCTGAACCACATCTGAATGACTAACAAGCTCTAATTTTTGCACCTGGAGTCTAGAAATGTGAACACTCCCTCCTGAATTCTGCAGTAGGATCTACTGAATTACAGCACCTCCCCCCACAGGTCTTGCGGCGTCAGGATTGTCTGTGCTCTGATAATCAGTGGGATGTTGCTAGCAATACACTAAAGGGTCATTGTAGCTTGAAAGCCTTCAAAAGTGTTTACTTGGCTTTGCAGTGCTGTCAATATTTATTGCCACTGTCACAGACCCAAAAAGATTAAGCAGACGTAGCCAGAAGGCTGCACTTGCAGTTCATACAGTGTTAAATACGGTGCTCTCCTTCCACTTTTGAACTTAAGCCATGTTGCATCAGAACTAGTGCCAATGAGATGGGTTTTTCAATCAGTCCAAACACTGTTAGGAAAGGAAGGGCACCAGTGACTGACGTATCTGGGCCCTGGCTTCTTGCTCCATGGACACTGGCTGGGTTTAAACCCTGGAGGAGCGATGCTAATACTATAGTCCCACAACTCCCTTAAGTCAGCACAAATAAATGCTGATGCTAAAAGAGGCAGTGCCAACTTGCACTGGCCTAGTCACTCTTTTCACTCTCCTTCCTTCCCCAGTGACTTCAAATAGTCACAAATACATATGGGAGGCAAAAACCCCCAACTAACAGAGGTTTGTTGAAACCCAGAGCATTTCTCTGTTTCCACTCACCATGGGGCTGGATGAACATCTGGCAGAAGAGAGATGCAAGTGGCAAAAAGCAGACAGAGGTCTGGAAGGTAAGCCAGGACTACTAAATCCAGTTTACACTGATTGTGGAGCTAGAGAGTAACCTACAGCACTTACATTATGCTGAAGAGGAGTGGAGGGTGGATGTGCAGAAGTAGGAGGAAGTCTCATGGTCCCTTATATCCAAATTGGGAAGATACAATGAAACCAGTTTTCTGGCTCTGAGAAAATGCCATCAGAAATAGCTAAGCTGGTCTGAACATAGCTAAAGTACCCTTCACTTTCAAAGGGCTTCACATTATCCATGGTGACAGCCGAAATCAAGTAGTGATAATTTCTAATGAAACATAACCTCCTCAAGTTGCTCTTTTAAATAAAAATGGTTGCCTAATCTTTTCTTCTTCTTTTTATTTTTCTTTTAATGAAAATCACTTGCCTCATAAAAAGTTCTTATGTTCCAGAAAATTATATTGAGAATAACTTTTCTTAATAATGACTCTCATAACAGCATTACTTAAAACAATTAAATCAATTAGTTCAATAAAACTCTTCAACTGGACTGCAATATTTTGGCACTGTGACTGATTCAATTTACTGCCTTTCCAATTAATGAAAGATTGGTTCCTCTAGGAATTACACTCCGATTAGTCTGCAGCAAGAACATTTTCTAGTACTCATCCCCCACTACTGTCAAAGGGCCTTTGTTGTTGGTTTTTCATCCTCTCTTTAATCCTAAATTAACGGAGTGTCTCAAAATCCTTCCTCAGTAGAAATTGTGGAGAAAAATTGATTTTGAATTTTTAACTTCATCAACAAAGGCAAATGCAACAAATAATATGATTAGACACTGAAGCATCATGCCAGCCATGGTTCTGGTTTAATTTCAAATACTGTAGCTGTTGCTGTTCAGGAATAACTAAGAGTTAATATCGAAAAGTGCAAAAAGTGGGATAAAAAAGTAACTGTTTCACAAAATAGAATACAGAATCTTTTCATAGCCCAAGTAATCAAGCTTCTATCAAGGTGAGATAATTGTCAATCAAGCTCTCAATTCAAACACAGCTGCTGAAAATCAGAGACAAATGCAGCCTGGCACTTCACTGTAGTTGGAGCACCTAACTCAGAAGCAAGTGTAGAGACTTGTCAGTATCTGAGACCCTGTCATAACCAAACAGCTGTAAAAGAACCCCAAACTGAAGAGTTTTATCTTTCTGAAGCTGAAATCTAATGATGGTTAAAATGTTACTACATAATAAAAATCTAAGAGTATGTTACCTTTAAGATATTTTTTTTAAGTCTTAAAAAAAAATGGTTCTTGACTTCAGATAGGCAATTAGTATTTTTTTTAATCAAGTGTTATTAGTAGAAGATTTTTCCTGACTCAGCAGATTGACTGAACATGCCAGAGAATACTCTGAGCACACTGAAAGGAGCCGTCACCATTCCTGAGGAAACATATTTTTCTTATTTCAGCCTTGCCTGCTGAATGTAGGCAGAAATTACATATACAAGTATTGCTAAGATAGAATTGTACTTATATTTCCTCACCATTAGTTTCCTTGCCTCTTTTTTTTTTTTTTCTCAAGTGTTAAAAATTATTTTACCTGTTTTGTTACTTATTCTACTTGACTTTGTTAAGTACAGTTTGATGCAAAATTTGGAAACCAAGAATTCTCACAGGAATTTGACTTCCTTCTTTCATGTGCTGCACATTCATAGACCACTATTATTTATTATTTTATTGTGTAATTTTGTACAAATATCGATTAGTCATTTCGTAAATCTGAAAACCACAATTCCCAGGTGATGACCATGACCCTAGAAAGTCTAGAGAAAACAACCTTGTTGTGAGACATACCTTGCAATAGATGTTTGTTTAACTGGAAATCCACAAGAGCAGCTGCCCAGTGCCACAGTACATATTTGCTCCTGAATCCCTTCTCAAAGGCACTATTTAAACATGCTGATGAACGGAGATGGATTTCTCTCCACCTCCATTGCAGCAAAACAAGGAGACTCAGAAGGTAAAATTTAATTTGTTTTTGCAAGTAGTCCTATGTGGTAAGTCAGAAATTTACTTTCTATAGTCCTGTTTAAATATGAATGTGGGAAACTTCCATGTTCCTGTACGTGTACAATAACTGTGTGTACTGCTCAGTGACATTTCTACTTGAAAATGAATATACACCTATTTCTAGAAATGTTTGTGCATAGAGCTGCTTCTTGTCCATAGTTGGCTTGATATTAAAGATCTGGCTACTGCAGCTTCACCACTTTGGCAAAAAGGAAGCAAGAATTACTGTACGGAGAATATCAGTCAAATTCAAGATATAAATTCTGATCTGATTTATACTAAACTACAAAAAAAAAAAAAAAACCAAACAACAAAAAAACCAAAAAAAAACCAACCAACCCAAAAAACCCAAAACAACCCAAACAACTGATGATGATAACAAGGGATTTGTCACGTGTGCTGGATAAGCTATCGATAAACTTCACACAGCATCCAGAACACCAACCAGTGATAACAGATTTTTCAATCACCCTGTTTCTGGCTGAGTTCAATGCTTTGACCTAGAGGGGAAAGTTTGTCTTTCCTGAGCCAGTTACACTTTACACTTCCTTTCTAGGCTACGTTTTAGCCTTTCTTCTGCCAGTGTCTGGCTGGGAATCCCTTTAACCTGTCAATACCTAACTTTTTCTCAAAGTGCTCCTTGGAGCTGCTTTCTGCAACAATTCTAGCTCAAAAAAAAAAAAAAAAAAAAAAAAAAAAGAAAAAGGGAGTCAGGAGTGACAAAAGGCAGGCCATAAAAGACTGTGACTGAGATGGTGTAATTTCTGTACTCCACCGTTAGCCAAAGGTTTAAATTGTTAGGAAGAGCCTGATTCAATGTACTTCTTGCTCCTATGGACAGCATTAATACACATGACCAACTTCATTCTTTCATGAAGGAAGATCTGAGCTAATACTACGAATGCCACAAAACCAAAACTTCTAGAGCAGGAATGATATTTTTTTCAGAGTAAAATAGGAACAAAAAAAGTACAAAGTGAAAATTTAAGATGCATGAGAATTCTGTCACATGTTTCAAAACAAGACTAAGTGTCCATCAGCCACTTGCTGTTGTGTTTACTTTGCACCAACTGCATTTGTGTCTGTAGGCAATAAACCATGAAGTAGAAACATAGACTAAATCCTGAGATCTGAATTCAAGCTAAATTCTTCCTTTTAAAGGAAGATTTGTCTGAGTAGCTTTATCATAATCCCGTATCTTTCACTGTAAAAAGGAAGAATAAAAAAAAAAAAAAAAAAAAAGAATCATATTCCAGCAGCACTCAGCAGTTTCCATTCTCTTATTTCCAATAACCAGAACATTACCCGCTGATGTTGTTTAAAAGCAGAAAGGACTTGTGGTGGGCTTGAGAAACAAAGGTCTCTTCCTTAAATTTCAGCCTTTGGTTTCATAGTGGAATTGTCTGTTTCTAGTTCATTTAACTCGTTCTTTCTCCTCCTCTGCAATGATTTTAACATAATTTCTGAAAGACTACTTTTAAATTTTCAGATCTAATTGCTAGATAAATTAAAGATGAAAAGGAGAAAATAAGCTATACTAGAAACCAAAGGGTTCTACAAACTAAGGTCATGAATTCCTCAAAACCCAGGAAGAGGTAATTTTTTGTTGCAAAGATACAAACTTTTCTTTTTACTTTGAAGCCAAATTACCTTGAAGCAAAATAGGTTAACTCTACCAATTTTAATAGTGAAACTGTCCATGGTTGTTATAAAATCCAAATCATCAAATGAATCCTCAAGATCAGATGTTAATCCTGATTTCTACTACTTGCAAACCTCATCAATGGTTTGTCACCAATGTGACATAGGACACATTTTTCAAGTCCAAATATTCAGTTCTGATGAGAGGAAAAAATGTGACAATTATTTCCTCCCTATTTCAAAATGATTTTGAGAAAGTCAGTTAGTGCTTGTTGAATGTTTCGACTGGTTAAAATTCTGCATAAGTACTCATTTTCTAATTGGACATCTGACCTTAATGTAATATTCTTAAACATGTTTAATATGTTTCTTAATAACAGAATTCTGAAATTTCACATTACTTCCTTCAAACTCTGAACTGTTTTGTTGTGATGTGGTCTAGCAGCTGATATCTCACACAAGGCTTTTCTTTCCATGATTTGGAAGTCAAATTCAGAATATTGTCAAGATGGTGAATTCTTCCTCTTCTCTGAACCTTACAGACTCAGATAATATTACTTTTTTTTTTTTTTTTTTTTTTTTTTTTTTAATGGTTAAAATCATCACACCACGGTTCGACATTTTTGCTTTCTGGTGCTAATAGTTTACAGCAACAGATAAAATAATGGCAAATGATGTTAAAAATGTTGCATGATGTAGATGATCAGGAATTTCTTGCTTAGCAGTGGTTCATAAAACTTTTGGTAAAAATGGAACACGTGAGGTAATCTTTCCAGATTTACCTGACAAACTTTCAGTCATCAGAATAACAAAGGTAACAAGAAGTCTTAGGCACCATGAATTTCACTATGGTATGATAGATTAATCAAAAGCCAAAACCAATGAAAATTTATAGTTAACCTCAAAATAATCCATCTATCGCCAGAAAAGTCTTTTAATCCATACTTTTGTCATCTCATGGTTATACTTGGGATGCATTCTGATTGGTACTGACCATAAAGAAACCAGAGAAGTGTCAGCTGTTTCATAATAAAGGCACTGACCCTTTAAGGGATGATGGGAGGTTGCTCTTAGCACATTGTCCTGAAGCATCACACTGTTTTTTGCCACTGTTTTCAAGATAGCTGAACTGCTACATTCTGGGTTCCACTTATTTGAAAAACCTCTCTGTTTCTCATCATCAATGAGATCAACAAAGATGCTGCTCTTCACCCTGCTGACACTATATGGGTATTCACCCTTGGGGTCTGAAACTGTTTTCTGATGAAGAATATAATAAAACTTAGCCCTTTTCTTCCAGTTCTTCTTGCTCCAGTTTTATATGCACAAATGAAGAAAAGAGAAAGGAAGAATACACTGACTCACTGTCTTAGAAGATTTTCTTGGCATGTTGATGCATAAGACTGAAGATAAGTCTGCAAAATATGAATACAGGATAGTAATGGGAAAAAAATGAATTGTTAGTTCTTGATGGTGATAATTTGTTTGAAAAGTGGATAGGCTGGATATTCTGCTCTTTGGTAGGTGCCGTAAGACTTGTAGAATTCATTGTGTTGTATTACCCCTTTATTTATATTCTGCATTTTCTAAACTTTTTAGTATTGCAGCTTTTGGCCCTGAATGCTAGACAATGCAATGTTAGAGGTTGTTTTATATTTGAAAAGAAGGAATGGGAACAGAAGGTTGAGCATGCATGATCTACTCCTCCTAGTTCTTCAATACTTGTTTTTATGGAGCCTGAGATCTACCCTACTGTATGGTGTTGCAGAAACGGAGCTATATCTGAAACACATCACATCTCTCTGTTTCTGACTATTGGAGGAAATTCTCAAAAAATAGCCTTCCCTTCCCCTTACCAGCTAATGATGTACATTTAGGATCTGTTTGATTTTCTCTATCCAACCGTGTTGTTCCTGACTTTCGGGAAAGATGTGTTTTTTTCAGCCCTGCTGTTCTGCCAGTTCAGTAATGAGAATCCCCTCCTCCTGGCTGGCTTGAACCAGGGAAGAAACTGCTCCTCTGAAACCTCTAATCTTCCTAAGGTCAACATGCAAGCACGTAATACAAGTCCCAGTATAATAAGCAACCTTATAGCCCAGCTGGAAAATGTTTATTTTTTTACTGAGCATTTTGACTTTTCCACCCAAATCCTTAAAATGCACAATTCTGAGTAAAAATATAATTAGAAATATTTTTGTAGCAGGTTTGCTTCAAAATATTTGTTGGCATAAGGGGTTTTGCCAAATGCGAAAGATATTTTCCATTTCATACAAAAATTTATGTATTAAAAAAAAATTATGAAAGGAAAACATTTAATCAGGTCAAACTACAAATTTATTCAAAAAAGGTATCCTGACACGCACAGGGAAGCTCATAGAGAAAAAATTATTCTCAGAAAGTTATTTGCTCTTTTTCCAAGTAAATGATTAGATGAATAAATAGGCGCCAAAAAGATTAATGTATTTGATTACTTCCAGCAATGCTTTGCTTTCTTATGTGTTATCCCAGAGAGTGACTCAAATAATTGCTCAAAAAGAATGTACTGGAACCTAAAAATCAAATTTCTGATGCGATTTCATTAAACTGAGTCATTAAATACAATAACTAAGGACTTGGTTCTCCTTTACACAAAAGTCTCTTTATGCCACCCTGGCAGCACAGGAGGGCTGTGAAACAACTGATGCAATTAATGCCTGATTGAATGCCTCCTGGCAAAAACTGGAACACCGGAATGAAAACTGACCCTCAAATTTTTCTAAAGATTTTTTCCTAAATGAAAAGTCCCATAGCTATCATCACAAGGTGGAGAATCAAAACCTCAGATTTTTATAAGAGCTATGAACTCTCCATAGCAACCCCTGCATCACACAGCAGGTATGCGGCTCCTAAGATAAGGCAAACATTTCTGAAGAAATACACATGAATATGAAGTAAACATATATCAATTCCATATTGTGTGTCACTAATTTTTTGCTATACAGTTTATCAAAAAGAACCATAATTTGATGCATTTAAAATATTAATGTATTACTGGACTTTTTACTGTCTTGTGATTTTTGCCTCAAAAGGTGTTTAGAGAGTTCTCCAACTCTTCGTAGTAAAAGTAGTGGCAAACACGTTACAGATCTCCTCAAAAATGTTGTTGTGAATCCTTACACTCCCTACAAATTCAGGAGACTCACCTGTCCTTTCTAGTTCTCATTCTGCTGGTGACCTGAGATCTTGCAAAAATACCACTTTTCACCATAAAATATTCAGTAGAATGATGTGAATGCAGTTAAAATATTCTAGATTGATATCCTGCCATTCAAAATTCTGAAATATGTGTTAGGAATGTCGTGCATGTGTCAGGTATGAAGAATGAAGAATCCTGAACTAGAGGAAAATAAATTTTTGTGCTAAAAGGTCAACTGAGAATTTTGAAAATGCCTGCATTTTTACCAGAAAAAGAATGTGAAACCAAGCAATTGCAATAGTGTTCAGAAACATCTCCAGTGTCATGGATCTCAATAAATATCAGAAGAATTAATACAGTTATTAAAATGCAAAAATTCAATATTCTGTAATAATTACTATGATGAGTCCTAATAAGCAGGTCTTCAAAATATGTGGTTATGCTTTCAAGAAATCTGAAGCTTCCTAAATGGAAAAGACAGAAAAAGATTTGTTTGGAAGAGGTTCAAGGTAATTGTTAGGGCTTCTGGTTTGTCAGAGGTGAGGTGGAGTGAATTAGCTGGAGTAAAACAAGGAGCATGTCCGTGGTTACACTGTCCTTGATATTACTGAGAAATACAGAGAGAAGGACTGAAGTGGTACTGTCACCAAATTGCTGAAATTTCCATCACTGAATGCACATTCTCTTTCATGATCAAATAATGCAATTTCTCCTTTGTTACAAGAAAAAAAAAAAAAAAAAAAAAAAAAAAAAAAAAAAAAAAAGTGTTTTTTCCAGACTCTTGTGAATTTTCAGACCTATGTGGTTGTACTTGGAGAACTAAAAAGCATCATGTCAAGGAATACAGCTTTGATAACTTCTGCATGGCTTAAAGTTATTTTCACCTTTTTTTTTTTTTTTTTTTTTTTTTTTTGTAGGATGCCAATGTGCCAAAGCCCTGACCAGATTCCAACACTTCCTTTCCCTCTTCTCACTCCCCAAGCTCATCCCATTTGCTGTTGTGGTCGCAAACCTACACACTTTGTGGCTTAACAGGACCCAAACACTTATCATTCATCTTTTGATAAATATGTGTTGTTGTAGTTTGCAGTTAAAACCACAAGACAGAGGGAAACATGCCAAGGCAGTATAAAACCCATGCAATTTCATGAAATGCTGTTCTTGAAGTGTACAAGCTCCTTTGTAATAGTAAGAATGATGTCCACTGTGTCTTCTCTGCCTTTAAGTGATGGAGCCGTTCCAGTCATCCAACAGGATTTGGGCATAAAGCTTTCCAAGGGTATTACACTGTGAACATGATATAACTCCTCAAACACATCATTTGAACTTATTCAGTGTTCAGCACTTTTCACTAAAGATCTCAACTTGCTTGGTTACTGATGTAACTTTCAGGTCTTGTTTAGCCTTAAACTGGTCAACATATGTGTCTGTGGTATTATTCTAATTGGTTTCCATAGCAATTTTTCTCTAGCAACTAATTTAGGAATGTGTATATATAACCCCAAAGGCTTGTCAAAAATATAGTTTATGTTTAGAACGACTGCAAGAAATCTAAGCTGGTGACATGCTGAGAACAAAAGATCAATGAGAACAGATCAGAGGTATATCATGTGAACCATATTTGCCCTCATCATTCACCACAAATGGGGTTTTGCATATTTTGTAGCAGAAATGGATCAGCATCTTTTAGAATAAAAATAAGTGCATATTGACCATCCCTACTACCAGTGTTGTAATCTTTATGTTATGCTTGGGTTTACTTGTTTTAAACAGCACTATTTCTTCTGCAAGTTATATTTGTGAGTTTTATTTCTTCTGCTTTACCTGACTTGGCTATATTTATTACTGGTCTATTACTAGCTTCTAATACCAACAGCTTTCACCTAATTTAAATTTAAAGACTTTTAATGAATTTTGAAGAGTTCTCTGTGGTGAATTTGATTTTGTTGACAGAAGCTTTGTTTTTCTCTAGTTACCTCTCACAGGTTCTCAGAAATTGCCAGTCCAATTGAGTTGAAAGAATAAAACTCCTGCTGTGTTCTATAAATTCTCTGCTGCCATGCTGAAGTCCCCAAATTCTTCCTCTTTGTTAAGCAGTGAGCGATTTATTACATTGGCATCTGCCCTGAGAATTCATGCTATTCCAAAATTAGAAGGTTCAGGAAGGTCTTCTCTCAGTGGTACAGAAATGCAAAATCCTCCAGTATATTGTGAATATTTTGGCAATAAAGGCAGAGATCCTGTTAAAACCTTGAAGTATTATAATAAGCCTGAAGGCCTGATCGTCAATGAGCATGTCTGCATTTCATCAGAAGGAAGTGTTTTCTTACAGACTAACGTTTCTTCATCAAAGATGTTTAAAAATCTGATTTAGAAATCTACTCATTAAACACATCCACCTCAGATGTAATTTATTTTTATTAAAGAACAGTTTCCTCACTGGTTTTCTCTTTCCTTGCTTTCACAGAGGAGTATTTATATTTGAGGTAAGGGATGATGCACAGCAACAGAAGGGATGGTGCCTGGTGTTGCTGTGCATTGCTGACATGCCCTGCTCCCAGATAACCCTGGATATGGTGGGGATTATGGGCCCACCTTTCCCCTACCTTGGGGTCTGGGTGTTGATGGATGAAGTCCCCACACTTGGCTTCTGTCCCCTTAGGATGGGTGCCCTCTCTCTGGAGGGGGCCAGGGTTGAGTGCTGCAAGCAACACAGACACCCACCAGGACTGGTGGCCTCTATCCCAGAAGTACTGCTCTAGGAGCTGTGTTAAATTTTGGATTTTTTTTCCCTTGCTACAACTTTTCCTTGGTACAAAAAGTGCTGCCCTTTTCAGGTCCAGCTGAAGGTTCAGCTGGCACTGGTGAAACCCTGCTGAAGAGTGTGTGCCTCAGAAGTTGTGCAACAATTTACACCTTCATTACCACTCAAAAATTTCTTTAATCTTGTCACTGTGTTCAGTTTTGTTTACCTCTTTCTTTGCTCAGCATAGGATTATGTAAATTGTGACCCTGGGGTAGCACAGTTTGTCATAGGGCAGATTAGTTTTTTTCTTTGAGAGAGTGCCCTTCATTTTATTTTCCATGTTCAGTACCAGCTGAACTCGATTTTGCCTGACTGATTGATCCAAAGTACATTCACCATAAGTCTGCCAGCTCCCCAAAGTAGGAACTGTTGTTTGTGGTCCTCAGATGACTGAATTATTAATATGATCAAAACTTATTTATAAAATAATAACCATCTAGATTGCTTTTCAAGACCTAGATTTATACAGTCACTTTAGCTTAAGCGATGGGAGTAGCCTAGGCACCTGGGCTTTGATTTTCTTATATTAGCTTGAGACCCTTGTGATTAACAACCACAGGGATTCCCCTGTGACATTTGTCCCTGCTAATGTAAACCAAGGTCACTAAACCCTTTACAAGATGTATCAAAACAAGTCAAAGGTCTGACTCTGTGAGTCTCCAAACAAGCATGACCAAACTATACCATTTTCTGTAACCAGTGACATCCAGGGGTGTGATGTGGCCAGTATCATATGCAGCTGCCTTTAAGGTCCTGGCTTCAACAGACAAGTTTCTATTTACGACTTGATTTATTCAAAATGGCCTTTGGCACCAGTACAAACCAGAGCTTGGACTTTGGATTCAAGGGAGAGAGCTCTGTCAGTCTCCATCCCATCTCTTCCCTGCAAAAAAGTCCCATTAGGGAGCCATGGAAATAGCTCATGGCATCCTGCTATATGTGTTGATGGAGATATTAACTGTGTGGATCCATTAATTAAAAATCAAATCCCATCCTCTTGCCTCATTAATGTTGACTCAGAAGAACATATTTCTTCTTTACTTTCCCCCCATCTGCCTTGCTGCTGATGGAAACCACCTGTTGCACGCGTTGCAACCTGGTGTTATATTATTATTATATATTATTTTTTACAGTGCTTAATGATTTATTTTTCTTAAAACAAAATTTGTTATGTTCTTTCAGGGAAAAACAACCAAACTTCATATCAGCTTTGTAAAAATTGTCAGCAGTTACATGGCTCAGAGAATCTCCTGTTGCCATCTCAGGTTTCTGGGCAGCATGACATATTGTTTGCTGTATCTGTGTTTTTGCATGGCGTTTTCATTTCTAATCTTTGAAAAAGAATGTTTCCTTCTCTTTTGCTGTAAATGTGTCTGTTTGACATCACAAAGTAATTCTTCATCAATGGTGCTTGAAATAGGTGGACATTAAAGTCTGATATAACGTTGTATGGCTTACTGCTGAGTGAGCACTGCATGCCCACCAAGGGAATGGGACACCCTGAGAGCTCAACAGATTTAGAAAATTACTAAACCTCTCTCCCAGACTTATTAGTACAAATGGTCCCTTTTAAACATTGCACTCCAATATTAAATCTATCAGCTCACATTTCTTCCCTTATTTCTTTCTGTTTAAAGTTTGTTTTTTTCAGCTATTTGATATAAAGGAACAAAAAGATCTGAGAAACCCTGTTTTTTTTCTTACTGGAAATACTTTATGTAAGTTCCTTTGCTATCCTTTTGTCTGCAACTGCAGTAACTTTTCCATAGGTTATCCTTAAAGATATATTTTACAATAAATTAATGAATAACACGACACAAACACATCCATTCTCCTAATTAAATGAGCTACAGCTTTTTGGCTGAAACAAACAATAATATTATTTATAACTCAAGTTACATTACATAAACTGTGCTCTCATCTATAAAGAGACTATAAATGGCGTGGTAGGGTTCCATATTTGCTTTTTTTTTCCCCCAATGACTTTCCTGTTGACCTCTTTTAATTTACAAATAAAGCAATGACTTTCTTGACTGCCAGCACTGAAAATTCACCCTGGGATCTGAGATCAAGCTGTGTTCTTTTTGCTTTATGCCAAAATAGACTCCGGTTCACCTCCCCAGCTCTGAGGTGGCTCTGCAGGGCTGGCAGGGATGAAAAGCAATAATAGTACTTTTGCCAGTAAAAAGATGAAGTGAACAAATTCTCTCAGAAGAAGGAAGATACCAATATTTAAGTCAGCTTTATGGAAAACAGATGTTGCTTGAAACAAAAGCTTGTAGCAGAGCTGCAGTGGAACATCTTATTGCTTGGTGTTCCTTTACAACTTTCCTTCACTTCACACAGCCTTTTGCTCTGGAAGCAGTGCTGGACTTAGATCTTTCTGTTCTCTTCTAAATGTTTGTACCCCTGCATTTGTGTTGGTACTTGGGCTTCTCTGAACATCAGTGGATTTTTTGGAGGTCCCCAAGCTCACGTTGTTGAAGCCAGGTCCCAGCAAATAGTTGCTCTGTCAGGGCTATGTGCTCACTCTTCTGCTTCTGAATTTGAGGAGCATCAAATGAAATCTGGGGAAGGCAGTTTTAAAATTGTATTTACCCAGTCCTGGTCAAAGATGAGCATTTAGCCAGTTCTTTTCACTTAGCTCTAAAACCTTCCAAAATCTGTGTTTCTGAATGTTAGTGATCTCTGTAAAAGTTGTCAACTACGTCTTTGCAGGGAGAGTCTGATGGAATTACAATGCTTTGGGATGAAGCACAAAGATTTAACTGGGGGGTCCCCAGCTTCCTTTGGAAGCTGTGTGTCCCTATGGAGCTCAGGGTCTCACATGAACTCAGACACAGGGACCTCGTGCTCTGCTGCCACAGAACCCATCATGAGAGAAGGGCTTTCCCCCTGCCCAAGACAGGAGTTTACATGGGGCAAGAGCAGGGAAGGTGCAGTGACTGGCAGCAGCCAAAAAAAGATGAATATAAGGATTGCTGTATTAGTTTTCAGAAGCTGCTGTTATTCCTGTTGCTACCCAGGAGGACTGGGGCACTTGACAGGTGAGATTCATGCTCTTAGGAGAATATTATCCATCCCTGGAAAGGTGATGGAACAACTTGTTCTTGTCACTATCTCCAGGCATATCAAGGACATGGGAGTCATCGAGAGCAGTCAGCATGGTTTTATCAAGGGTAAATCATGTTTGACTAACCTCATAGCCTTCTATGAGGAAATTACTAGGTGGATAGATGATGGAAGAGCGGTAGATGTGGTTTATCTTGATTTCAGTAAAGCATTTGACACCGTCTCTCACAGCATCCTTGTAGATAAGTTGATCAAGTATGGGTTTGGTGATCAGGTAGTGAGGTGGGTCAGGAACTGGTTGAAAGGAAGGAGTCAGAGAGTTGTAGTCAATGGGGCAGAATCTGGTTGGAGGGGCGTGACTAGTGGAGTCCCTCAGGGGTCGGTACTGGGACCGGTGTTGTTCAATATATTCATCAACGACTTGGATGAGGGTATAGAATGTACCCTCAGCAAGTTTGCTGATGACACTAAGCTGGGAGGAGTGGCTGACACACCAGAAGGCTGTGCTGCCATTCAGAGAGACTTAGACAGGCTGGAGAGTTGGGCAGGGAGGAACAAGATGAAATTCAACAAGGGGAAGTGTAGAGTTTTGCATTTGGGGAAGAACAACACGATGTCCCAGTATAGGTTGGGGGCTGACCTGCTGGAGAGCAGTGTAGGTGAAAGAGACCTGGGGGTCCTGGTAGACAAGAGGATGACCATGAGCCAGCAATGTGCCCTTGTGGCCAAGAAGGCCAATGGCATCCTGGGGTGCATTAGAAAGGGTGTGGTTAGTAGGTCAAGAGAGGTTCTCCTCCCCCTCTATTCTGCATTGGTGAGGCCGCACCTGGAGTATTGTGTCCAGTTCTGGGCCCCTCAGTTCAAGAAGGACAGGGAAGTGCTTGAAAGAGTCCAGCGCAGAGCTACTAAGATGATTAAGGGAGTGGAGCATCTCCCTTATGAGGAAAGGCTGAGGGAGCTGGGTCTCTTTAGTTTGGAGAAAAGGAGACTGAGGGGTGACCTCATCAATGTTTTCAAATATGTAAGGGGTGAGTGTCAGGGAGATGGAGCTAGGCTTTTCTCTATGGTGACCAGTGATAGGACAAGGGGTAATGGGTGTAAGTTGGAGCATAGGAGGTTCAAGTTGAATATCAGAAAGAATTTTTTTACTGTAAGGGTGACAGAGCCCTGGAACAGGCTGCCCAGGGGGGTTGTGGAGTCTCCTTCACTGGAGACATTCAAAACCCGCCTGGACACGTTCCTAGGCGATGTACTCTAGGGGGCCCTGCTCTGGCAGGGGGGGTTGGACTAGATGATCTTTCGAGGTCCCTTCCAACCCCTAGGATTCTATGATTCTATGATTCTATGATTATCAGGGGAAACTGGGCAAGGCCAGGATTATGTTCAAGAGCACACATGAAACCTTCTTTCTGGGCTGCAGTGGGTCTCAGCACATTTCTCATTTACTTATTTTTTGAAGGAGATAGAGAAGAGGTAATGATGCATAACAAGCCCTGGGGTTCCTTGAGGTTGTGGACCACAAAATCCCAAATTCAAAATCTGAGAAATAATTTTCTAGGGTTCTGTTGAATCTTAGGGAAATGCCTAGAAGGCAGGAAAAGGACCAGGTCAAGTTCACGGTGAGCTCCTGATGCCTCGATTTTCAGCTGCTCAGCACTGCTGTCCCCTCCTGGTGACTGTCCCCTCCGAGCCCCTGTACCACCAGCACCTCTGATGATCAGAGCTCATCATCCAGTGCCACAGCTCTGGAGGGTCTGATGAACACTGAGAAAACAAGCTGAACAATTATTTACACTTTCTAGCAGGAAAAAATTAACAGGAGAAGATACACTGGGCCATGGGCAATGTCTGCTGGCATTTACAGTTCCTTCTGCTGACACGTCCTCTGTGAAATGTGATTCTCTGCACTGTCTCATTTGGTTTGAGGAGACAGAGATTTAATGGAACTTGATTCTTCATCTGCTATGAAACTCAGCCCACTGGGTATGCACTGACATATAGACTAAGATAAGAGGAAGATAATTACCAAAGCAGATTAAAATATCTTCCAAATAAATCAGACATTTATGCAGAATTTCTTCTAGAAGAAGTAACTCCTGTGTTTGCTTTGGCTGGTGTGATGAATTTTTTTTTTTTTTTTTTTTTTTTTTTTAATTAATACACTTTTGGAGACTACTTCTGCAAGTATGTGCTTGAGACTTCATTTCAATAATCACTGCAATTTGAATATACACTTGTTTCTCCCTGAAGGGTAAAAATCTGCATGTGGTAGAAAATGTATCTGTGACACAGAACTGCTCTTCTCTCCCAAAAAGGTAATTCTTCTTTTAGGAGTAGAAAAAAAAGCATGGAAGTGAAGACATCCACAGTTAGGACATCAGCTCTTTTCCCCTCTTAGCTCAATACATTTTATTTATGTATTACAGCATCTGCTTCAGGTTATCTAAGATCTGTTGCAAGCACTTGTGATATCTGATGAATAAAGGCCAAAGTCTCAGTTTAGTTTTGAATTTTCAGGGTTTAGTGAATTCTGGTGTAACTCTGCTCCAGGTCTTACTGTTCCAGTTGGTTCAACTGGAAATTATTATTTTTTTCTCTGACTAATGGCAAAACTACTGCCACTGGGTATTATGCACCAGACAAGTGTAATCAAAGGACATTCCTTGGGTCAAAGTGCTAAAATTCATGTTCTAGTTAATGGGAAAATGTCTTTTTGAATTGGATGAACAGCTAGATTGCATTATCAGAGGTAACCTTTGCATTTTATGAGTTGTCAGTCATTTAAATTGGAAGAATGACCCTCAGAATCAAAATTCTGTCCTTAGCTCAATTTTTAATATTCAAATTACGTGGATATCCATTTTGACATCACACAAACCAGTTAGTGACCAGAAAGCTTAATCTTGTTCATTTGGTTCAGATGAGTAGTTCCCCTGGGGTTAATCAAAGTGCTCATAAGAATAATATGAACATGGTTATTTAGTTCTTGCATAGGTAATGTTAAATCATTTGATTAGATCCCTTTTCCCCTCAAGGCCACCAACAACACAAATTAACTGAGACTCACAAATATACAATTATGATCTAGTACAGATCACATACATTCCCAAGGAGGAAAAGGAAATAAGAATTTTCTTTTAATATGAGAGAGAAGTTTGTTGCTTTTAATGGCAGAATGAATAAAGAGTTGCTGGATTATCACAACTGACTAGGACAACCTAAAAAAACCCACAAGAGTGCAGACAAATTGCATTCAGAAAATAATTGCATTCTGCATAAGAATGAAGTAGTTTGCCTGCATTGCTTGCAAATGAATGTGCACTTTCCTGAGGACAAATGTGTGTGTCCTCATTTAATTAAATATTGCATGTTATTTCATACATGAGAATATGCAGAACAACAGATGAAAGGACACATGTAGAACCTAATTATGGCACTTCTTGACTTCTTAGCTCTTGAGTTTGCAATTAAAACACTATGAAACATACCTTGGGAAGTGAAACACATTTTGGGAAGACGGGCAATGCTCACTTAATTATTACTCTTTATTTCATGGATATATGATCTAGATGAGATAAGTATTTTTAATTAGTGTGAATACATATCACATACAGAAAATTGCATCAAAAAATGCTGAGATTTGTGTAGTGATCTTTCCACAGTGAAGAACATTTTTACTAAGGATTGTACCTGCAAAGCATGAAAGTTCTTATAATCCTTACTAAAAATCACACTGTGATGGTTAACGAGGAGTCAATAAAGTCTTTTATTCCATATTAAACTCCAAATTATCCCCCTATTTATAAATCTATACACCAAAATCCTTAAATTTCTATACTCTTTTGCTTCAGTAAGAGACTGGTACGTTAGTACACACAAAAAAGTCAACCTGCCCTATGGACAAAGCCAGGGTGTTGCTCCAGGCTGCTCAATGGGACGGTCCATCTCTGCACCATTGTCCCATGTGGTTTCTGCTTGAGTTGTGTAGTTAGCTCAGTAAATTATAGCTCAGTTAGCTCAGTATATAAATAAGGTAGGGAACAGAATCTTTTGTTTTTACCAAATAACCAATAACTACAGCTGGAATAAAAATTCATTGAATTAAGGTTATGCTTGCAACCTTTGGCATTTTCTGCCTCTTGATTTCTAAAGTGGGTAAATATCTATTATGCTTTGCTCAGCTGATGAAGTAGTATTTCCAGGCTTGCTTATGTGCATATTTCTATCTTTAGAATACAAAGCCACAGAAAAACTGGGTCTACAGGAAGGTTTTAAGTCTGTTGGTACTTTAAAATTAATTTATTTTTGCAAAAGCATATTTTCTCTACAGTCACTGTGTCCAGTTCTGGGCCCCTCAGGTTAAGAAGGATATTGAGGTCCTGGAATGGGTCCAAAGGAGGGCAACTGGGCTGGTGAAGGGACTCGAGCACAGATCCTATGAGAGTCTGAGGGAGCTGGGGCTGTTCAGCCTGGAGAAGAGGAGGCTGAGAGGAGACCTCATCACTCTCTACAACTCCCTGAAAGGAGGTTGGAGCCAGGGAGGGGTTGGTCTTTTTCCCAGGCAACCCTCAGCAAGACAAGAGGGCACAGTCTCAAGTTGTGCCAGGGGAGGTTTAGGTTGGACATTAGAAAGAATTTCTTTACTGAGAGCGTGATCAGACATTGGAATGGGCTGCCCCAGGAAGTGGTGGATTCTCCATCCCTGGAGATATTTAAAAAGAGACTGGATGTGGCACTCAGTGCCATGGTCTGGTAACTGCAGCAGTAGTGGATCAAGGGTTGGACTTGATGATCTCTGAGGTCCCTTCCAACCCAGCCAATTCTATGATTCTATGATACAGTCAGTCCCCATTAAGCACTACTATTTTTTTTTTTTTTTCTCAGACCTTGCAGGACATTTCACCTTCAGTCAGAACCCAAATGAAACTTTTTAGAAAGAGGAAAAAAATTCGAGGTTACGGATGTGTGGTAATACAGCAGAAGTAGATAAGAAGTCATTGCAGACTTCTGATCCAATGTGTTCCAGCAGCTATGTCATCACCCCTGCACTTGGAAATTCAGAGTGTCTTTCTTCACTAACCTCTTAGCTCCCTCTTCTTTCCTTCCTCAGTCCTACCTTTCAGCACACTTGTCATTTTTTCTGTAAAAATATGTGTCAGCTGCAGGACAAGTAACAAAGTGGCATGACCTAGTGGGCAAAGAAACAGAGATGTGTAGGCACAAGCAGGAAAAATGTGCAATAAAAAAATGGTGGAACAGATTTTTGGAGGCAATCAGGCTGTATTTAAGTTGGGGCTGATTCTGCAACAGGACAAAAATAGAGTACTTAGTATATGCCTGTGGCAATTATTGATATTAATATGACTGTGTAAGGGGGTTAGAAACATAAAACTAAGAGAATAAAAACTGATCATACAATTTATACAAACCATTATGATAATTTAAGTCGTTATGATCAGTGTTTACTTATGTCTTAGGGTAGCATACTGAACTTTTAATTGCAAGCAAGTAATTTTATGTCAGAATAAATCACAGCTTGGGTGCAGTGATACCATTTATCCAACAATGCAGTTGATTTTGGCACTCATTTGGCATTCTTTATATCGAGTTTTAATGCAAAGCATCTGAAGCACACTGTTAATAAAGCTGTTAGACACATCCCATATACAATGAAATGTTCCCCATCCTCTCCCTTCTTCTTCCTTTTGACACACATAAGGCTTATTTTTACAGTACAGATTCACTTTCTGATCTCTAAACTAAGGGAAACTATGAGCCAAATAAAATAAAACACACATGCAACAAGCACATTTAATTTCTGAGGCTGGAAGGGTGAAATGCAGAATGACTTCTTGTTCCAGGAATGTTTTGTTAAGCATTCAGAATTATTGTTTTCTGAAGGAACTACACAGATTGAATTTTTAAATAATCTGGAACAGTATCATATCATATGACTGTATTTTAAAAGCAAGGGATGTTAATCTTTTTCTAGAATATAGGAAGAAGCATACATATTAATTTACTGTAGTTTCAGAGTGTATTAAACAAGATGTGACCTGTCCTGAGTTTGGGGCTCATTTGAGAAATAATGCAAAATGTTATTAAAGACAGACATGCTAACAGGATAACAAAAAACCCACCCTATATTAACATTCGGATTCCTGAATGTCTTGGGCAGCCCTTGCCAAAGGTCCATAGCCAGCAAACTCACCTTTATATATTACCAAAAGACAGGATCAAGCACCTAAATTATGCTCAGGTCTGAGAAAATCTTTTACCATGTAAAGGCAAGTTTTGTGGTCACAGGAAATGTGCTAGCCCCTGAGAGAGATGCTGCTGGGGGGACCCTAGTGTGGAGAAGCAGTCTTACTCCACCTCTATTAAAACCTCTGTTAAAATCTTCATCACTTTTTTTTGCTTGAAGTAGAAGGTGAAAAACCACAGGACAAATTACAAGGTTGTTGGTATTAAAAAATAAAAGGAGGGGAATTATAGTGACCTTCCAGAAAATATTAATCCAAAGAGGATGAAGTGGTTCTAAATGCCTGTATGAACATGGGAAATAAATTACAGAAAAAATTAGTCAATGCTATCTAAAAAAAAAAATAAAACAAAAACCTTCATATTTTGGTCATCAGCATTTTATAATGGCCAAAACCCCAATCTCAACCACCAGGTCCTAACCCCTTAAAAGTTATGTGCACTTTGCAAGTAAATTGCAAATGGTCTGGGCCAGAACTGAGTACCAAAGACATAACCAGGTTATGCCTCCTTTTCTCATCTGCCACTGGTACTTATCTTGCTATCTACAAGGACTTAAGTAAAGGCACATAGCAACCAGAAGAAAATCAGAAGTTTAATGTGGAGAGTTCAAGAGTTCTAAGAACATAAAAATGTAAGAATAAAGACTGCCAGTGAATTCTCAGGTCATTCCCTTTTACACGTATCCATAGCCTTTAATGATCTTTCCCTGTTCACTGTTGCTGTGCTCACTAGGATTTTTTTCAGATATTTTTGTTTTCCCAGCTCTAGAAGGCAGTTGTTCCACCTTGAGAAGGCCACTTTTGAAGCTTAAGATTTTATTTCAAAACCTGCAAAGGTTTACCAGAAGTCATATTTTGACTTAATATTGATCATTTATTAGCGATTGAAGCATGAATATTACATGTAAGCATATAAAGTGTTTTCCTTGGCTTGTTATCAATCATAGAAAAATCCAACCCAAATAAAACTGGCTGAGGTTATAAGGCACCTATATCACAGGTCACTGGTGGGAAGTATTGGGTAGAATGATGTTATCGGGGGCTGGGACTGACCAGTTCTGCCTAAAATTATATCCACAAGGAATATAAGAAAGTGGAGCACCCAAATGAATCATTATTTTTGCAGCTTTTTCATTATTTTTCTTTTCAAAACTCAATTTTCAATAGCATGATGTGTCCATACTCTTCCCTGCCATGGACAGCCCTGGAAATATCACACAGGGGAGAAGTCAGAGAAGGAAAGGTTGAATGTAATCATTGCAGTGTCATTTTAGCTGTTTTCACCTCTGCGAAGCAGCTATAGCTCTTAAAGAGCTTGTGGTCCTTCTCTGAGCCCACAGACAAATCAGTATTTGATCCAGCAGGATTAGAAAAAAATTGTATGAGATGGGTTGAAGCCAATCTTAAACTGAGGTCCAGTTTATCAACCCTTTTGAGCCTAAAATTACCCTAAGAATTTATAAACAATTAGTTTCAAAATTGACCAAAGTGTTAGAGCAGTATCAAGGAAGGGTTGAATAACCTCAGAATGAAATTATACTGCAAAATTAAAACATCTTATCTGGCTGAATTGCCACAGGCTACACTGGGTCAATATGTGGAAGTCACTAACAAGCTGGAGTCACACCTATGAGAGAGGGAAAAAAAGAATCTATTTAATGCTAGTACAACACTGGTTTGAATTATGCTTTCTCTAAGTTCAGCCTGGTACAGCACCTCATTGCAATCCATCTGCCCTGGCTTGCTAAAGAATAAAATGCAAACAGATTCAGAAGTAAAGGACAAGACCTCATGGACTTGAATGCCTGCCCAACCCTGGGGTTGTCGTTAGCTCATTGTTGACCAAAGGGATCATAAAACTTCTGCTGCAATTAATGACTAGTACTGAATTTTAAAATCCAGAGACACATGTGTTAAATTAATCAGCAACAGTTACCTTGACTATGGTTATTCAGGCTTTATTTTATTGTGAAATATGAGGTGACCTATTGTACTTGGAGATATTTGAACAATGACATTCAAAGTGGGAAGAAATTAAAATACTTAAAGCATAATTAAATTATAATTGTTCCTAACTATTGCAGTCTTGTGGATTTTGGAACTGAAAAAGAGCATTCAGGTATGGAGTCTGAAAAAATATTAAATATTCAATGTGTTACATGGAATTCGGATTTTAGTTTGCACTTCAAAACTATCTTTTTTGGAAAAGGATTTAAACACATACTTGATCAGGACTTTCTTGAATCAGGGGCATGGTACATTGTAAATGATAACTTTAAAATATATTAAAATAACATTAAGAATATTCTCTATTAAAAAAAAGAAAATTACAGGATGTCATCAAAGAAAATGAAGATATTTCCAGGAAGTTCGAGTTTCCCATTATGCTAAGCCATTACATTCTAAATTGCATAAGAAAAAGAAAATTTGCCTAAAATCTGACTCTATTTTACCCAAGTTAGATATATTTCCATGTAAAGCTATTCAAACTCTTTATGGTTTGTAATACAGTTGGTGAAATTATTTTATTTGCAGCTTACAAGTTTTCTATAACTTACTATGTTTAAAAACTTTCTCACCACTATTTAAAAAATGCCACTTTATCAATGGCTCCTCGAAAACCTGAATTTGTTAACATCTGACATTGGAGAAAAGAATATCAATTACAATCACCTCAAAGAGATTTCAGCTTGATATAATCCCATTTCTGATATTGATTAAAGAATTTAAACTTGTAAAGTGTTTCCACATAAAACAATTTATTTGTTTCATTAGAAGTAAAATTATTTTTTTATTCCTTCCTATAAAACTCATTGAAAATTTTCTGCATGAGGCTGTTGCTATAAATAAATCATAGAACCATAAGATGGTTGGAAGGGACCTTTAAAGGATTTAGCCACCTGATCTTATTGCAAAAGGGAATAAAATGGAGAGAGAAAATGTAGTCTATCAACTTCACAGCAGATAAAGAATCATAGATAGAATTTGAAGACCCAATGTTATAAAGTACCAGAAAAATACAAATATGAAAATCAAGATGGAGACCTGGTAACCTAGTTCCTCAGGGAACTAATGGCTGTAACTTAACTGTTACAAAACATCAATGTGTGTTATAAAACCACTTATTCAAAATTATATAAAAGGGAAATTTGCTTCTTTCAGTACCTGCATAAGAGATACATGCATTCAGGTTCAAAAGTGCCAGGTACCAGAGGAACTGTTAAGTGTGTTGTTCTTTTATATAATGACTCTTAGCTTACTTTTCTTTTATTATTTTATTATTTGGACTCCTGTGCCTTAATGTAAGGACTGTGGGTATTGGGATGGCCACAGGAAGAGGAAGAAGGAGCTTTAACATGGAGATACATATTGCCTTTGTGGGGTTATTCATATTTATTTCATTTTAACTACATGAAATGGCTCAACATCTCACCTAGATCCTGTTTTGTAGCCAGTTAGTGTTTAAGAGCTAAATATAATTGTAATCATTAGTTAACAACCATAATTCTTTATTAATTTATATTTGGTTCAAGGTTAATCAAAATTTCTTGATGTTTCAAGGAGCAAAACAGGCTTGACCTGACTCTTAGAAGAACTGAAGACTTCAGAGAGTAAATGTCCAGAAGCTCTTTCATTCAGATTCCATTCTCATGAATCATCTCTCTTTCTCTTGCTTTGTATTTGCTTTTATATATGTATAAAAGGAGAGAGTAAGTGAAAATGCCCATTATTACTCTGCCATTTACTCACTGAATTTGGCAGCACTTCGGAATTATGAGGCAGAAAGAGTAAAACATGATTTTAAAGCATCATGTCCCACCTGTTTTTAAATTATATCAGCAATTCAAATTTTCTGTGGGTATTCTTCAAGAAGTGACTTGCTCTTTGGTGAAGCTGTCTGTCATTAAGCTCCTTTCTTCTTTGGCTAGTTGAATCCACATTTGTGGCTCAAATAAGTCCTTAAACTTCCAGAATTTTCAATGGATTTATTTCTAGAAAAGTTGTATAACCTGATGGATAATATGATAATTCAGTAAATATATTCAGTCCAGATGAGCTTATAGGGTTTCCTTTGTTCATATGAAGGGATACATTTTCCATGTTTCTGTTAATGTAAGTTGAGAAGCCAATGATTTCTTCACAATAAGAGCACTAAATGTGAATGCATGTTTAATGGTCTTCTGCAGGCAGATGTCCCCTTGCTCTGCTCATGCCACAAGCTGAGCAGGAGTGGTGCAGCCCAAGCTAATACACAATCAGGCTTGAACAATGTCCATCCATCAAATGAACCTACACAGCTTTCACTTTATTCAAAGTATTCAAAGAACAAACTGATGTCTGCCTCCTGAAGATCTTGTAAATATTGCTGAGAATATTATCTTGATTTTATCTCTGTGTTAAGTAATTAATTCCCTAAATAGTATAGCACTGTGTTGCCACATATAGGGTAGTCCTGAAATGCTGTAGTCTCTATAAATAGATGCTGCGAGGGAGCTGTGCCTGGATTGTTCTGAGACGTGCATGGTCTCCTCTTGAAGTCTACATAGAAAAGTTTAAAGCAAAGGACAGTTTTTGGAAAAGCTCAGCTATCCATAACTTTGCAAAAGAATCAAATGCTGAGGCTCTCTATATCATCACATTTGGCCTTTAGATACCATGGGCTGAGTACTGACAGCTACTCCTTTTCTCAGTGCCTTACTTTTCTCCTTGAGTGAATCTATATCACTGCTTAGACTCATGGGCTTCCCAGAAAGAGTCCTCTGGACTCACAGATCTTCCCTGCCCTGGGGAGCAGAGGACCTGCCTTAACTCAAGCTTCCCTTCCCATGATGTGCTCCTTTATTTCAGCTGCTGATGGTTTAACGTGGAATGCAGAAATGCTGCTGGGAGTCAGAACAGGAATTCAAAGTCTGTCTCTGTCATACTAAGAAGTGCTGAACTACACAGTCACTTGTGCCTTTTGCCCCGTTTGCTGTGGTAAACCATAGGTATAGAGTCAGGCACCCACTCCTCACATGTCCCTAATACTTGGCTAAATATCTCCTCACCCCTACATCAAGCAGTCCTGTGTCCCCAAGATACTGAAGCATGCATCTCTTATGCACACATTGAACAGGATAATTTAACATATTTTTGCAAACAAACACTAGACCAAGAAAAACCCTTTAGTCTTGGGAGATCAGACAGAAAATTGAAAATTAATTTCAGATGTGTCTGGCTTGTTCTGATGGCTCGTTTCCTTGATCTAGGAAAAAAATGAACATGAACTTCTGCGCCCTCTCATGTTCAGTCTCATTCAGCTTGCTTATTCAGGAATAGTTTTAGCTCTAAAAGTGCAATAAAGACATATAGTGAACTCAGATGATTTAAGAAGAACTTCCTGGGTCAACCACATGAAAAATCAAGTTGGTTTGGTGTAAATGGTGTAGTTTGACATGAATATCTAGTGTTCCTACCATGTTTTTATCCCAAAGAGGTTCTAAAACTTTGAATCTCTAAACACTTTGTAATTTAAACTATCAGATAATATTCAGCACTCAATATTTTATCTACAAAATGCTGTTATCCCACTCCGATGGTTAGATAAAAGGTGTTTGAACATCTAAAAGGCAGCAAGAAAGAGGACAGATCCACACCCAGGAACAATCAGTAGGATGGCAGCCCCTTGCTGGAGCCCCTTGCTCCCTCCCCACAAAATGCTGCTCACTGCAGCTCTGGGGCTGTGACCCACTGTGAGGGAATGCTGCCTCTCTCTGTAGGTTTCCCATTTCTCTGATTAAGGATCTTACACTCACTTCTAATTCCTGTAAGACACATCTTTTAAAAACCAAGGTATTTTGTAATTCTGTATCACCAGTGATGTTCTCAGGCAACAGGTTCCCTTCCTGTTAGAGAAAAGCTTATATCCCATAAAAAAAAATCACAAAAACAAACCAATAATAAAACCCTTGTTTGGGAAGACAAATAGAAAATAAGCTACTGTTTTAGATAAAGGAAATCTCTTATCCAGTCAGCAGCTCAGCCAGCAGAAGATTTGGACCCTGATGGTAAATTATAAGTTAATGAAGCACACTTGCTAGGTAGAGCTGCTGTTTATCCATTTTTGGGTCCACCTACAGTAGGATAACCTTTCACAAAACAGGAAAATTTCACATGTGTTAAGATGCCCCCCAGGGCATCCCCTCCTTTACCCAAAGGTGGGAAGAGAGGTGTGAGATGTTAAGTGGAATAGCAGCTCTTGCAAACAGTGAGCAGGTGCTAATGGGAAACACACTGAAGAGGGAGCACAGCAGTCAGAGGTGTCACAAGACAATGGAAAAGGAGCCAGGAGTTTCACAATAGAAACAAATAGAGACAAAGACAGCTTTGTTTCTGACCAAAACACACACTGAACATTTGATGCAGAAGCAGATATTTTTTATATCTTTTAATCAAACACCTTGGCACATCTTTATTTTGGAAAGTGCAGTTTTTATTGCTGAAGATCTTTGGAACTTAACACAACCTTAGCAAATATTTCCAGACATTGAAGTTATAATTTTGAAAAGGCAAAACCTTCCCCAGTATTTCTTTGCCACTGGCTTTAATACGTGACCACAGGGAAGAGCTTAGGTACATGCCATGCACAGGAGCTGGTGGTGCCTGGCATAGGCAAGTGGGATCTGGCAAACAGCAGCCATTTCCTTTGCTAATGAATCAGCACGAGCACTTTGGTTTGGACAGAAACAAATTGTAAAATGCTGGCTCAGCAGGAGCACTTCCTCGAATACATCAAAGCTGTTCCTTTCTACATGGCACAGCTGAGTCTTTTCCAAGAATTCCTAAGCCAGTATTCCTGCTATTCGAAGTGGTTTTAAATGGCCACAAATCCCCCCTCCTGAATGCCCCAGAACAAACATAAAGGGATGTGAAAATTAGAAACATAAAAATGTTAAAATTATCAGTCATGCAAAGCCTGAGCACAGCTGGAAAAAGTGTTCCCTTGAGATCTTGCTTTTATCCTCACTGTACTTAAAATATACATGTTGCTGTTATTTCTGGGGGAGCAGATAAACCAAACGTTCTTGTTTTCTCTGAGAACTTTCAATATTTTTTTTTTCCATAATTTTTAATTTCTTCTATAACTAAACACTAAAGTACTATTTACATTATTGGCATGGGATAAGTTGCAGCTGCATCATTTAGCCTATGGACCAATTCTGTGGCATATGTTTGCATGGCCATCAAGCATAAAAGAGTAGGCAACCAGTCAATGTATTATGAATTATAAAAGAGTAGTTGTGGTGCTATGGCTCGCCCCACATCCCAAGACATGGGAAACAAGGAGAGAGCTGTGAGCCCAACTGCAGCCTTGTGGAAGAAATGCCCCTCTTGTAGGTCTTCATGGTCTGTTTCATACTTTTTGGGCAAATGGTGGTACTTTGTACCTGTCATGAAATAGGCAGGGATGGTGAGTTTTGATGAGGACATTGGACTGAAGAAGAAAGGCTCACAGGTTCCTGGTCTCTCCTGGTCCTGCTTGTGCTGGGGCAGCAGTAGCAGAGAGCAGAGCTGAGCAGGGCTTCTGGCCAAGCCAGGCTGGATTTTCATTTAAATCCCTCAGCAGTGTTGGCCCTGTCTTAACTTCATCAGGATTCAGGTGTGTTGAATCGGACCCGGCCATGATATACATGGATCTTCTGCAAAGGAAAGTATTATAGTTGTGTAAAACCCAGAAGAATGCATTTGTGAGAAGCAGGAAAACTTAAGACATGCTAATAATCGGGATGAGGGAGGTCTAGCTGATAAGCTAAGTGGTGTTCCATGATTTTCTGATTTTGCTGTTGGTGTGTAATATAACAGTAAAAGGATAGTGGTCAAATTAAAGATGGATGAGGGGAATACCATAACCATGTTCCCTGCAGAGAGCTCTGGGTGAAAAAGGAGCAGCTCATTGGAATGTTTCAGCTATTGCAGCTGGTGGCCCCTGAGATGTGCTGCCAGAGCACCACCTGTGGCTTCAGATTGAATTTTGCAGGGGGCACATTACTCCTGGGTGAAAAAAGGATCCTCTGACAGCTCCTGGGATTAAACAGCTCCTCCTATTTGAAATGAGGGGTTTGTGTGGTGGTGGAGCACTTGTCCTGGCATCACGAATAGCTCTGCTGACACCATCTCAGCTATTCTTGTGCTAGAAAGGTCCAAAAGATGGCCTGGAAGATGGCCTGCACAAATATGTCTTAGAATATATGAAGCAAAACAGGGAATAGCAGGATGGAGGGGAAAAGAAGAGGCTGGGAGGGAAAGAGAGCTCTGTGAGACATTGAGAAGGAGGGGTTTCCAAGGAGAGAATTATTTAAAGAAAAAAACAGGAGGTGCCCCAGAATATGCAGTAGTAGGGCAGAAATGCATCTGAGAGTTTTAGACAAAGACTGAAGTAGGGGGAATAAAGAAGAGAGAAGTCAGCAGGAAATGAGGTAACTAATAAGCAAATTAAAATGCACAGGGTAGGAAATACATTGGAAAATACTTAGACAAAGGGAAGACAGCAAATATTGGGATCAAGGTACTCTGTTCTAACCCTGAATTATTACAGAACTCTTACTAACAGTACCACTCCTCAATTTCTATGCATGGAAAATGTAAAAAAAAATATTATTGGTGTTGTTAAATGGCTATTAAGAATTTATGGAATTGTTAACAAGTTATTGAGACAGTAATAAATTCACTTGCACTCAGATTTACTTTTCTTAAGTCTGATTGCTCAGCTGAAGTGTGAAAGTTGGTGGCCAAAGGTGACCTATTTATGTGGTCAACACAATAGATATTTCCACAGGGTGTTTCAGGTCTCAGGTCCCTCTGCTTGGAGAGCACATAGGCCACCTTTGCTCACAAGGCAGGAGCTTGAGGTAGGTGGTTAATGCAGGATGGGTTGGAACAAAGACATCACACATTCAGAAGAATTTACTCCAGCTACCTATGATTTTCTGATATCAGGGCAGGAATTCCTAAATGATTTGTTCAGGTGTCAGAGGTCCAGACAAGGAGCATGATATTGCATGATCTCTGACTTGTGTGGAGTTCACCACTGTTCACAGATGGAAGTGTCTGCAAATTTTTTGTCAAAAGGATTCCTTACCTAAACATGTTCTTTTCCCACTGATTTTTTTTTTGACACTTTGAAAGAAACTTCACCTAAAGTTGAAGTTCTCAGGATTGGCTCTGAGAAGCCTGACACAGAATATTTCTAGTTATTATACTAGTGCTGGAAGTTTCATTTGACATTTTTCTTTGGTGTGTGGCAGCTGCAGCTCAAACTCCTGATCTGAAAAAAAGCAGGAGATGATCTTCTCTGACCAAGATGCAGAGAGTGGCAGGAGCCATGGAGTCATGTGGCTGTAGGAAAACTGCAAAACATATGGACTGCCCAGGAAAGGAGAGCATCAGGTTTTCTACTAAAATTTCCAAGGTTTTTGTTTGTTTTATGCTTAATTTCGGAGTCAATTCAACAAGACATTTTCTGTTTCTGAACTGAATCAATGCGCATTTTTAATACTTTAACATCCCATTTTCATTTGGAACAAAAATAATTCTGGAACTTCCCATGAGTCAGATTGTGTAGTTTCCATTCACATGACACTTGCATTGAAGATGCTATTAAAGTTCAAAGTATTGCTTAATGAAGAATGACAAAGAAGATATCTTTAAATGTTTTCAGATATCTTAAAGAAAGACATAAACATTCCCAAATGTAGGGGAAACATAATTAAAAGAGCTATGAATATTCCTGATGTTGGATGATTAAGTCCAATCAAGGATGCAAGTGGAAAGTGGGACTCAGTCTACACGCAGAACATATTTCAGATCCTTCACCCAACCTTAGGGGCACTCAGATTCAGTAGAAGCCTCCTGTGTGCTTTAGATTTCTGGATGTCCATGGTATTCTTCCTGGGTGTGCCCATAATTTTCTCTGCAGAGTAGTTTAACACCTACTCCTTTTCTGAGAGTGTTTGGGGTCCAAAAATCAAGAAAGTCTTCATTAAGTAACTTGTCAAACTTATTTTTACTAATTTAGCCTGCCTGACAAAACCAAGCTTATTTCAAAATGAAGTAACTGCAAGTATTGACAGACATGCTGAATGCCTTTTTTTTTTTTTTTTTTTTTTTTTTTTTTTTTTTTTTAATATATATAATTCCTTTACAAAAAGTGAAGAACTTGAGTTCAGAGTCTTACTTAGCTGGCTGTCTACTGAGCTATCATCAGTCCAAAACCCAACCCTCTATTTCCTAAAAGAAGTTGTAATGACTGGGTATAAATCATTGCAAAAGGAGTGGAAGGGCAGAGAGGCTCTAAAAAAGATCTTTAAGATTAATGATTCTATGATTCAATAAGATTTGTTGGAGCAGTGACATCCTGCAGTAAAGGATGGCTTTTCAGTAGCCCAAGAGGAGAGGAATAAATAGAGGGGACAGGAGAGGGACTTGGAACCTGTGTCCCAAATATTTTGGGGATTATTGCAAAAGCAGTGTTTAGAGCAGGAGCTGTAATGTTCACACCCTTATTTTCTTAAAATAGGGAGTTAAATAGGCATTTAGAGTAAATCTGATTTCAATCCTTCAATGTATTGATTCTCCAGGTACAAAGACAGGCACAATAATAGCTGCTTTCTCACAGAAAGGATTTGAAAATAAACTTTTAAATGTGCATAAAGTTCTCAGGTACTATTCAGCATTTTTCCATTGTGGTAGTTGGGAGGAAATGAATCAATCTGTCTTTAGATAAGACATTGAATAAATAAGTGGGCAGCTCATAAGGATAAAACAAAACATGAAAGAGCTGCACATGGCTTTGCAGAAATCTGTGATTAAAATGAATTCTAAGTGATAAGACTGTCACAAAAAGTGTGATAGGATAAAAAAGTCTTTACTCTTCTCTTTAGTATTTCCTGTATCTGAGCAGACAAATGAGCTAAATTCTGCTTTTCTGAGAGGACTGTTTCAGGACTCCTCAGTTAGAGTGTGTTCCACTATTGATATTTGAAACCAGACAAATGTCCGGAAAATCCAGAAATTTGTCTCTGTTCATATCCAAATAGGCTGATTGGCACAATCCTGCCAATGTGTTTTTCTGATAAACTACTCATATAAGGAAGTAAGAAATTATAGCATCCCTGCAAATGGCTGGAGGCTGTGTCTTTTTCAGTATGAAGTCGTGTCTTTATGTGTCTGCACATGGCTCCATTTTCATATTCACTCTCACTTTGCCATGTGGCACATATTTATGCAACACATAAATATTTTATATGCTTTTAGACTAGACTGGTCAGCTAAGAAGTAGTGTTTAAGGATGTGGATGGTCTTGTGACAGATGGGATCACAGATAAGTATGAAAAGCATACAAAGGAGTTACTGAATGGTCAGAAGCTCCTTTTAAGAAAGGGTATGACAGCATTGCTGAGAGAACCACCCACTTTCAATTTACTTAGCATTTCATGAATGGCTTTATTAATAGAAGCTCTTGAATATTTTTGACTGGTTTCACTTGTTTACACACAAATTAAAGCTCTACATAAGCTCTGTTTTTTCAAAGTTCTCTTTAGACACTACCCAGATCACTTTTGTGTATCTGTATTTACAGTATACCAATAAGTACTTTTTAATAACCCAAACCAATTTCAGTAAGCAAGTAGTAAACTGGGATCTGATTAAATTTCACAGTCAATAAATTAGGTGATTCTCTTGTTATAATTTCATTGGGATGTTTTCATTGGCATATTCATAGTCATTTATATTCATTCTTTGAGAACTGTCAGTAACTGGCTGCTGTCAGACTGTGGGGTCCCTTCATTTGACGATCCCTGTGGGCACTGGTTGCTCAGGAACTACTGTCCTCTCCTGCCTTGGAGATCTCAGGTGAAGGGCTATCAGGAGGTGGTCTTCAGGGTCTTCTGGCTGCTGTTGCCCTTATGTGAAATGGAGGGGCCAAAGGGATGTGGAAAATGAAACCATCACTATTTTGATAATAAGCAGCTCTGCCCCTTTTTGATGTGTGTCGTGTGTTGTCCTAACCTCTCTCCCCTCAAGTTTGTTTGATCCCTCAATATCTAAATAAAGTAAATCTCTTATGGAGAAAGGGTTGGGTAAAGTCTTGTCCAGACTAGAAAAGGTACAGATGGGTGAGAAAATGAAGTGGTTTTGAATATCAAGATGTGATGCAAGACAGAACCTTCTACAGACTATGCATTTGTTTTGAAGCCCCCAATGGCTCCCAGATTGCTACTTGTCTTCATGGCTAAAATTCTTTTTTTTTTTAGTTCACCTGTTAGTATTTACAAAAGTCTCAGTCTGACATAAAGCTCACTTTTGTGTACGTGTTGTCAGGCTGTTGTGCTCTGTTAGGAGGTAACATTGCCTGCTACTGAGCTAAGTGAAAGCTCACCCATCACCTATGCCTTCTTGCTGCTGCTGACTTTAGAGAGTAGAGAATTGTATTGGTTATTGAGCCAATATACTTCAATCCATCTCTTATTCTATCAGTGATGAAATGGTAATACAGAACAGCTGAAGTGTTTTTGTTAATAATTTTTATATCTAAAATCTAGATGTGGGATATTTATGGTAGACATATCATGTGATTTCACTTTACTTGTGCAACCACTGGAATTTCCTCATCTTCAGAGTGTGATGTAGAGCTCATCCTGTCCTTGGGGTTATACATAAGAGCATCTGGTGTGCATGAAGGAAGTGTTGAAATGGGTAGAGAATTCAGTCTTCTATGCTTCTGCTTAGAAAAAAAGTCACTTAGGATGAGAGAAGGCACCTTAGGGAAAGGAGTTATTAGGTAAAGGCAGGAGAGGGCTCCAATACCTCACTGGAGTATCCTGGAAAGAAAAGATGATGCAACTAATTTTAGATATCTGGTGAGAAGGGTGATTTCCTTTGTTAATATAAAAAGTGGAGATTGAAGCACTGCTAAGTCACAGGGGATGTTTTTCCTTTTCTAATTTTTCTCTGAATTCATGAAAAGCCTGCAGCTCTTCTCAGGTATCATAATGTCTTTGATTCAGGCTGAAAAATGAATTTTCTAACCAGACAGAACATCAGCTAGTAACATCAAGGCCACTCAGCAGTATTTCTTTTCCCCTCTTTGAAAAAGGAAATTCACTGTCTTTCATTGTTTTTGTCTTGGGTTTCCCATATTCTCCCTCAACAACTTTTCCCACCACTTAATTCTGGTTTGACATCTTCGTGCTGACAGAGAAGTTAAGATTGATGACCCCCTACATTATTCTGGTCAGAGAAGATGAATCAAAGTAAATTGTTTTACTAGTTAATAAAAATAGCCTACTCATATTTTGCAAAAATAACATGGAGTTCAGGGAGAAAAAATCGTGAAATTACAGGCAAGGCAGTTGGATGTAATATGGTGGTGGTGTCTGCTAAAAGCTGAAGGTAACTCTGGGCATTTTGCCATTTTTTTTTTCAGTCTAAGACAGCTCTCAGATCAAGAGAAGCTCTCTGAGTCTGCTAAATTCATAATGTAAACAGATGTCGGTTTGGTTTTGTAACCAGAACTAATATGACTTTAAATTGCCAAGCTATTTTCACTTTTATAATTGACCCTGGATATATTCTTGTCCTCTTTCATTCAGTGTCAGTTAAGAAACATGTGGTCCTTAGAGACCAAGCTATGGTTGTAAATAATGAATCCATTAAGCCTACCATTCTTCGGTTTTGATGGAAAATGCTTCAGAAAAAAAGCCAGAACAACAACCCCCCCACCCAAAAAAAAAAAAAAAAAAAAAAAAAAAAGAAAAAAAAAAAAAAGAAAGCATTATATTCCTATGTGTTGGTATAAAAAAATGCTCCTAGTGAGAAATCCTGACTCAAAGGTTCCTTTTTGGAGCAGTCTTATCAGGGCTGATTTGCTGCAGACACCAGATTTCTGCAGAATTTGAAAGATCCCACAACCAGTGTGGAAAGAGCAAACTTGGGTTCTGTCATGGATAGTGTGTTCTTTTAACTCTAATCACTGTGACAGTGGCCAAAGCTCTGAGGAATTTCACTGTGCTTTGTGCTAACAGGAAATGTTCCTGCAATCTGTGACATATTTTAAGATTTCCTTTTTGGCCTTCTCTTCTACTCTACTTCTACCCTTGCCTGCAAAAGCCCTGTTCTTACACCCTTTTTATTCACTTGCCCCAATTTGTTCTATCACAAACCAAGGCTGAGCTGCGGCCCCCACCTGCCAGACGCAGGCTCAGTTTTCCTCTCCCCTTCAGCTTCAGGCCTGGTTGTTGCTCATTAGGTCTTTCTTGAACCTTTGCAGTTGCCCTTTTCCAAACTACTATCACCTCTGAAGCCACTTTTTAAAAATAATTTCTGTTTTTAGGGTAATGCATGGATCTGGTGATCTCTTAGTGCAAAGATAAGGTAAAAACCTATTCATACAAATGTGCTCCTTTGCTAGCTGGCAGTACTCATGTGGAAGTGGTACTTAAAAATTGCTGAGGTTCTTTAAACAGGAATATATTTGTGTTTCCAGGCAGAGATTTTGATGAATTTCTTCACAGTCTTAGCATATGCATTTTGAGGACAGTAGAGTGGAATCTGATTCAATTCCATGCAAATTCCATTTCAAGTTCTGGATTAGTGCTGACATCTGCTGTTTATTCATACCATATACATGAAACACAGAGCAATGAATTGCTGCCTGTGTGCTTTTTGCTGTTTCAGTTCCTCTTTTTGTTTCACTCAAGGAAACATTAATAGAAATCACAAGGTACCAGAAAACCTGCACTTGGTCAATAACCATTCCTATGGGATTTTGAGATATGAAGTAAGGAACCCACAACAAAGATGAAAGTGAGTTTTCATCCTTTTAAATGACTGTTGATGCTTTTAAGTGGGAAAAAGACTTCAGATAGCTGGCCTAAGGAATAAAGTTGTCTATGCACAGGGTAGATATTTACCCTGGAAGCTTCTTAGTGCAGGGATCATTTTTCTTTTATCCACTTGTACAGCTGCCTTGAAAATGGTGCGGTCCCAACCCACAGGAGGCACAGCTGGATGCTGCCATTGGATGCAGGATTTATGGCAACAAGGCAAGAGCACCTTCTCTTCAGCCTCCTTGCCTGCTCAGTGCTGGACCCAGCAGCACCAGTCCAAGGAATGTAAGCTGCCAAAAGCGTGGGTGTCACTTTGTGTCACCTGGGTGGGTGTCACCATTCAGTGTCACTGGAACCTGCAAGAAGGAACTGCTGGGAGACCCCAGCTCCTTTTATTAGGGTTATTAAACAGATGTCACATCCTTGCAGTCATTGCTGGTCTGGATCAAAAATGTGTAAATGTGCTTTGTACTGGCAGTGTGCCTTGGCTCTTCCTGCTCTTGCTGGTCATCTACACTTGTAAGCTCACCCCAAGCAATTGTGTGGGATAGAATAGTTTTTGATAACAAGATTTTCTTTGTGATGAGGATAACAGGCATCAGGGAGAAGATAAGCATGGAAAGTTCTGTGAAAATATTAGATATATCTCATTAGTGCAGAGCATGACAACAATTTATCTTTCCATTCTCAATTGAAAGTGAATCCTCTGTTTAAAGAGAGTGACCACATGCACTGATCCAAGCACAACTGTGGAAGCTGTGAATTGCCTTCCCTTTACATGTCATTGGAATAAATATTCCCAGTTTCGAGATATGTTCCCTGTGTTAGGTGTCATGAGTCTGAGATGAAACATTTTCAGGTTGGTTTTCAAATCAAAGAGGCTTTAAAATAACATTTGAATATTTTTTACCCATGTTACAATATTAAAGTCTACTATAGTTTCCCTTTTCCAAACTTTCCCCCACCACCATAAATCCTGCAAATTTTTTCATTTCATGTAAAATGTTTTATTCCCATTCCCATGAATCCAGAAGCTGGGTTGTTAAGATTTGAAATTAACTTGTAAGAATTGGCATACTATTTTTTAGGTAGAAATTCTTCACTGTGTGGGTAGTGAGGCACTGTAACAAGGTTCCCAGAGCAATTGTGGATGACCCCTCCCTGGAAGTGTTCAAGGCCAGGCTGGATGGGACTTTGAGCAACCTGATCTAGTGGGAGGTGTCCCTGCCCATGCAGAGGGTTGGAACAGGATGATCTTTAAGGTCCCTTCCGACTGAGACCATTCTGTGATTCTTCAATGACTTTCAGTGACTCTGACTGAAATCAGTAGGGTTCCCTCTGGAGAAAGGATACTAGCCAGACACAAAACTGAAAAAAGCTAAGGTCATAGAAATACAAGGTAAAGCCAAAATATGAAAGCTTGTTAATTCAAACATGATTTGCAATGTAATAGTAGCATTTGTAGTCAATTTCTTGAAAGAGTGTAGCCATTAGCTTAGTGTGATAGAAAGACAATAATATGCCTGACACTGGAAACAGTAAGCTTTTTTTGCATCTGAATTAAATACAGCCAGTCTCAAAACTATATTATTATTATGTATAGGTAGTAATAGTGAAATTTAGAGAACTCATTTAAGTCCTAAGAGAGGTGACCTTACTATTGTAAATTAAAAATAAGTAGGTGACAGATGATGCTAATTGTTTTGAAATGGGAGAGATCTGAGCTTTTAAATTACAATCCCAGTAAGTACAAACAATCTCTCAGAAGTAGCTGAGTTTCTCATTAACACAAAGCTGTGACTGGCACAATGCCTCCTTCCCAGGCCCATGCTGGGACCTGGCTCAGGCTTTCTACACCCCTGAGGACATGGGAAGTATGGACAGATTTAGACCTGCCCAGGAGCCAATTTGATGGGTTTGTGTGTACCTGGTGTGCTGTAGGATGTGGAGTTACCAGCTTTGGTGATGCAGGTCAAGGTTCCTCTGGGTGTGTATGATGGTGATGCACTCAGGCCCCTTTCCTGTGGCATCCCAGGGATGGTGTCAGTAATGGGAAGAAGCAGATCCTTGCTTTGTTCTAAGCCCCTGTGTGCAGGGGAACTTGTACATCCTGTTCTCTCCTGAAGAGGGGATGACAAGAAAAAAGTTCCCACATGAAGGCATTTCCATTGCATTTTAATCAGGTACAGCTTCAGCAAGCTGCATGAGTTGCTTTAGTTTTAATGACACTGTGCAATGCACTGCACAGAGCTGAGAAAGCTACCAAGAGCATGAAGGCAATTACAAATCATACCTAGGGAGTCAGGGATATTTTGGGTCTTCAGTGCCAGAGTTTGTGTTATATTAAAAAAAAAGAAGACTTTTTGCTTTTTTTTCCAAAATCTTTTTTGTTAAACATCCCTGCCATATCCCCAGACAGGTTTCTCATATAGCACTCAGAAAATTTATATCTCCTGCCAATAAAATTTTTTTGAGGTCAAATTCACCTTTGGCTGAATTACCAGTTCTGCATGAGGTGTTTGGACATGACTACATTATTTTGACATGGCTGTGGAGGGATGGTGATCTCTAAGTGCTACCTTTGTTGTGACTCTGAGCCTTTAAATGGGACTTGACATTTGTGATCAATTAGGGAATTTGTAGGAGACCTGAAAAAGGTGCGAAGTATTGTAACAGCAGAGATAGTCAAGGATATTAACCTGCTCTGATGCCTCTTCATTATTCAAAAGAAGCCAGAAATAGAGGAAAAATGGCAGACACTTGAACGATGTGATTATCTGATGCAATTGCCTACTTTAAGGTGGCCACAGTACCACAGTACTAAACCATAAGCCAATAAATAAAATTCTTTTCATCACCTATTTTAAATGTGAATTTGTTTTAAAATCCTATGAGTTTAGCTGATTTGATTGAGAATTGTCTTCCTAGATGTGTTCACTTGTGAGTGCATGTAACAAACCTGACCTGGATAAATACCTTCTCCAAGGCTGAGCCTCAGAAAGGTCTCCTGTAATCAAGTGCCCAATGATCAAGAGTGCTCAAGGACTATTTCTGTGTGGGGCTTCTCAGGAGTTGAAACATTTCCATGGGAACAAGGGAAAAATCTTAGTTCTACTTCTGACTGTGATGTAATTGCCATTACCCTGACTTAGACAGGTGTGTGTTTTTTCTCTCTTTCTCCTGTTTTTACTGACAGACCCTCCCATGCAATCTCCTCTTCTTTGCATTGCAAAGCTGGAGGAGATGGTTCTTATTAATATTAGCGAGGGGCTACTGTGACAAGCAACACGGAGAGGCAGTGAGGAAGGGAACAATCTCTTCTGTATTTCTTCTACTTTAGGACACCTGGAGATGGGCACGTAATGCAGCAAGAAAGAGTTGAGTTAGACATTAGGAGTAAAATAAATGCTTTATAAAGGCAAGGACAGGGGAGTGCTGGAACAGAGATCTTCAAGAAATGGTGGTGCCCGTGGAAGACCATGGAAACCAAGCTGGACAGTCCCGGTCAGTGGACTGATGTGGACAGTGTTGGTCCTGCCCAACTGTGGGCAAAGGGTTGGGATTTGTAACTTTTCCAGCTTCTCTCCACAGAGAAATTTACCACACAGAGCTTGGTTTCAGGTAGGTAAAGTGGCACTACTTCTGTGTGAACTTTGATACCCCCATGTTACTGAGGTTGGGCTTGGCACTCATGAACACCCAGATGGATGTCATCTATTGCTTGCTTTCCTTCCCTGCCCCTTTACACAGCAGGAGCAGGGCTACAGCAGCAAGCTGTCAGAGGCAGCCAGGTGCATCACGTTTAGCACTTTTTCCCTGTCTACACTGAAGAGTCTTCTAACATGTTCGAACAGCATAAAAACAGGAAGAATTGAGCTCTAAGTAGGAGGCAGGAAGAACCATTAGTTAGGAAGCCAGCTTGCAGCTTGTGTAATCTTGGTTAAACTACTCTGCTTTTTCAAGGATAATGCTTTGAAAATCCTCTTTTCCTCTTGAAAATGCTCTTATTTGTCATTTCTGCCGTTCCTACTGCAACGATGCTCTGGGGAGTTAGTGTACTCCTGTAGCAAGTTAGAGTGAAAGGGGACATCCATGGGTATATTTCATGTCTGCTTCACTATATTAAGAAACCTTCTAAGAGTGTGAAGAGCTGCTCCCTCTCTTTTTGTGTTTGTTCAGCTAGGTAGTGGCTTTTAGCATGTATATCAAACTGAACAAACAAAACCACCCAGTACATGTGGTCTATATATGATATAGTTTATTCCTGTCTTTTCAGGTTTGAACATTAACTCCACACAGCCAGGAAGCAGTAGAAATGTACAGACAGGAAAAACTACCACTGAATTATTATGCCAGCACCTATAGTCATTGCATTTTTCAGAGGAACTTTTAAAATACTGCATCTATAAAAGTGACAGAATACACCCAGGATGAGTGAGGGGCTTCATCTGTATCATTTAGCAATGGTGTATAATAGGTATAACATTTATAACAGCTGCTGGGTGCTCTGAAGCTACACTACATTTATGGAATTTTCCATTGAGCTCTAAATATTCAGGTCACATACACAGTTAAATTTCCAGCAATGGCAGTACAGATAAAATCACTCCAACCGTATGCCATAATTGTGCTCTATTTAGAGAGTGCAGCAACTCAGGCATTTTCACAGCAGTCATCTTAGATATGGTATACATTCTGCTTTATAAATGCCAATTCATTAGTGCATGTAACACCCAGCATGCTGTTCTTAAAAAATAAGAAAAAGAGGGAGAGTGCCATGTTTCAGAGAGGAATAAACACACAGAAAATATATTACTTAGAAGAAGGGGGAAAAAATGGAGATAAATTCCAAATTCCGTTTCATCTCCTATACCAAGATTTATCCAAGTCCATTTTGCAAGAAGTTTCAAAGAAGTGACAGTGATTTGCATATTAATAAATGCAGATGTAATTGATTGGAAATTCCCACTTCAGGATATTGAACTGTGGTATATGAAATCTACAACAGAAGGAGTATATAATGGATAAAACATAGTTTTTTAATAGACTGAACAAGCTTCTGTGTCTTGTAATTTACCTGTTGTGATGCTAATCTAGATACAAGTCCAGGCTGCAAGAAAGGCAATATAATTTTGACACTTCTTCATGCTAGTGGTTTTTTTTTTACATCTTCATGCTAGTGTTTTTTTTTTACATTCAGCAGCTACTATGACAGCAAGTCTGACCAAAGCTAAATACTAAAAAAATAAAAGAAAAATACCACTGCAGTGGATTAAAATAAAACACAAAGGAGAAGACATGGGAGCTAAAAATCTATGTTTTAGCTCACTACTCTGAAGTGGCCAGGAGGACATCTTCACCTGTTGTACTACCAGTTCTGAGACAACCAGCATGGCTATGTGAGATCAGGTATTCATGGAAAGTAGGTCAGCTCAGTCAGTCAGATTGAGTTCCCATTCTTGCTAGACTTATGAATAAAATATTGTGTACCTTTTCCTACAATTGTGCTCCATCTTGAGCAGCAGATACATTAAGCTGTTTCAAGATTTATTATGACTGCAAAATCTGTACATGACCGAAATGTGGATCACTAAACTCTGTTTGTAAGTCACATTTTTGTGGCTTTTCTTTTGTAAATTCAGTACATACCAGAGGAAGGTTGCGAAACACATCCACTTTGCAGCTTCTCTGCACTAGAAGTCCAAAGAAAACAGATCTTTTGCTTTGTCCTTTCCCTTGTCTTTTCCTTTGTCCTGTTGTATATGAACAATTTGTCCTCCCTAGAAGTTTAGTCACATCTCACCTAAGGAAACATCAATGACATCTGTGCAGAGGTGACAGCTGGCATCAAGGCCACATCTGGAACATGCACACAGTCCTTGGTTACTGGTGTTTCTGCTTATCTACTTAAAGCATTGCTCTAATGAGAGCCAAGGAAGGGCAGGAGAAAGTGTAAGGCAGATTATTTAGACTCCTTCCCGCAGAATAACAATGTCCTACAGACCATTAATGGCAACATACTCCTACTTTCAAGACACAGAGCTGATTCTTGACATTCTAACAAGATTTTGATTCTTGAAGGAAGCATCCTTTTACTTTTACCCCACGCAGAGAACAAAGCTGTCATGGAATATCACCCAGCTTCTTCTGGAAGTTTCTCTCTCCAGACATCTGTCAGAATGACCCAAACCAAATATGAATTTTCAGTATCATTTAACTGACTCAAGTAGTTAAGAGAATCAAGCAAAATATTCACTTCAGGTAGTGTCTGGACAGAAAATGCCATTTCCACAATTTCTAATCTCCAACCTTTGACTAAAGAGGTCCATCTCCAGCTGAGATCCATCTCAGCTATAAGTCTGGATGTACTGGTCTGATAGCTCTGGTTCTTTGCTTTCACATATTGATCTGGGCTTATTATAGAAATGTTTAAACTGAGACCCACAGGTGCAGAGAAAAACTGCAGGTGTATAAAAATATAATCATGGAATAACAGCAAGACATTTTTAATAGGGAGCATGCAATGCCTTATAATAGTGTGGCTCAAAACAAACCAACAGACTCAAAAAGTTATTTTCTATGTCTGCCTCAACAAAATTGCAGATGCATTTGAATTTGCCAAGACATTTTTTTTTTTTTTTAGTGAATGATAAATATGAAACAGTCATTAGTAGCAGGAAACAGGGCTTGTTCATCTATCAGACAGAGAGAGATGGTCTGAGAAGGCTACTGATTGAATCAGGGTTGTGTTTGTCTGTGTTTTTCAGTTGCTTCTTTTTGTGGTCACTTAGATTATCAACCCTCTGCAGTCTGTCTTGTAGTTAAAAAAAAAGGCAGGAAATGTTTTTACAAAATTGGTGAAAAAAGCAACAAGGCAGCTCTCACAGATCCCTTTGATTTAAATCTTCCATGTTCCCGTGTCTACAGTTTGCAGCATAAAATAAAACCATTTGAAGCTGAGCAGTCTGAAAAGGCTCTGGCAGCATGTGGGTCACCCGATCAGCTATCTGGCAGGCCCAGACACATAAGCTTCTAGGCTAATAAACCTTGGGTCTGTGTGGATCAGTTTCAGCATCCAAAGCTGATGGAAATAAATCATTAGCTATTTTTATTTAATTTTTAATTTTGGCACTCTTTTCTGCAAAGGAAAAGATTACAGACAGAGCTCATTACAAAAGTACAGGCAAAAATTCAAATACTGTCTCCCTTTAAGCAACTAAAAGATGGTATGGAACTAACCTTCATGTCCTTTTAAACCAAGTCTCTCTAATCTTTCAAATCCAGTTCAATCCTATTATCAAATCACTTGGCAAAATTAGTATACTAAAATGGGCACTTTGCTAAATTTCTTTACATTCAATTTCTCTTCTGCCAATTCGATTAATTTTTTTTTTTCTCTTTACAAAACTTAATCATGTATAATGAGTTAATGCAAGCACTGAAACCCCCCAAAATCAGTGGATGATTATATTACAGCCTAAAGAGGCAAGCAGTATTAGGAACCTATATTTATGCTGGGAGAGGTTCAAAACTTCATAGGAGATAGAAAATGAAACAACCAAATTAATCCTAATCTGTTGGAAATTAAGATATTTTTATTTTCAAATTGAAATACCAAAAGTAGATTTTGAAAATAAATGGAAATCTTTTCATTCTAATTTGGATAATAAAACATTTGATCACTTTGCCTGCTCAGCCTGGAAGGCCAAATGAGTTATAACTTCCATATTTAGCACCAAACTAAAAATAACTTAGTTTACTACTGTTAAATCACTGCTATTCTCAGCACAGCTTCTAATAGAATTGCTTTGGCCACACTGGGAGGAACAGCAGTTGTAAACTGTTGTGCTAGTAGTATTCTAATGACCTGACTTCAGAGCAAAGACATCAGAACAATTTGTACTTATCTATTGTCCAGGAACCTGTTTACACCAAAAATATAACTACCATAGATAGGGGTGTGAAGAACACTCTGATTACTTGTATAAAGGTAGTAGCATTTCTGTGGACCTTGGAAAATCTAGGATGTGTCCAATAAAATCAGCAATTTAAAACTATCAGGATAGTTTCTTCTTCAGATTAGGAAATGGCCATTAAATTTGAGCTATTGCCAGAGCACAGGCAACATTCTCAAAATCCTTATTTGCAGAAGGTGAAGAAGTGTTCTTAATACCATGTGAAGGGAGAATTCCAGATCTATGTACTGAAACACTCATTACAAATAAAAATATAAAGCTCATGAGACAAGAGCAAGGGACTCATATTGTAAAAGGATGAAATATATCACTTCACTGAATGCAGAAGAAGATTTTATTGATAAAACTGATCTTGAGATTTTATGCCATTTACCACAAAATAATTAATAGCATAATTTTGCTGGGCAGGTAGTTATGTTTCGGCCCTCCTTGCTCTTATGTAAAAAGCCATTGAAAAGTACTCACATTTATTACTAGACTCTTCACAAGCTCCCAGTTATGTAATGAATAAACCCTGTCTCATCTGGAGACAAACTATGAAACCCTCTCTTGTCTAGCTATGCTTGATCAACAGACATAGGTTGGATTTCTTGTTCCCTGCTGAAACAGCCTCAGTTCCTTCTTTCTGGCACCACTTCTGAGAGAAGCCAACCAGACTTGTGGCTTCTGTTGGATCAGTCCTGGATCCTTAAAATAAAACTTTAATTATGTAAAGATAGGCAGATGTAAAAGACAACTATCATTGCCATGTCCTATGGAAAGGTAATGGTTTGGGATGGCGATCAAGCATGCTGAGGAAACAAAGCCTAAGTGGGATTACATGTGCTCATTTCCATTGTGGCTGACAAACCCTGGTGTGGGTCTCTGTGATGTAGCAGCCACTTTGCTGAATAATGCATTTGTATCTGGTACTTTCATTATCCTTCCTCCTGTACAAAGACATAAAGAATATGAAAAAACCAGAAGATTATTTGTTAAATTTTTCTTCTGGTATTCTAATTTTAATACTAGGCTCAAGCACCAGTGTAAGACCCAAGTAGTGAGAGAAGAAGGACAGCCTGAGAGGTCAAGCCTAAAGCTGTCTGCAAAGTTGAAAATATTTCTGATAAGGTGAAAAGAGGCAACATTCCCCCAGAGAATTCCTCTTCTGACCTTATCTCAGCTGCCAGCTTCCTCTCAACCAAAGCCCATCTATCACCTCCATGTCTTATTTAGTTCTTCCAATCAGTTCTTATTATTTTACTTTTCATTCTAATTAGCGTAATAATTTAGCATAACTTCATGATTTTTGATGTATGTATTTTGCACACTCCATCCCTACTTCTGTCACTGGCCCCATTAAATTCCTTGCAGTATGTACACATTCCCTTTAGCAGATTTAACCACTGTGTACCAGTGGGAAGAAAATTCTTTCAGCATTCTCAATATTTAACAAAAAGCAATTGAAATGACAGTAAGCCATACATTCTGCAAAATCAGAAATGCATAGGGCTCAGCAAACTGGAAGAAGTTCTGTCTTCTAGATTAAGTGAGACTGAGAGATCTTCAGACAGCGAGAGTATGTGCCTGAACTAAAAATTGGTTGTTCTGTTCCATCAGTTTGTAAATTCTAAATTGCTTTTTTTTTTGCTTATGTTAAGCAAATTACAGGTCTTCCAAAGACAAGGGTTTCACTGTCACAACGTAAAAATATGTTGAATGATACAATCTTGTGTGCGCAGTGCAAAAACTGGCAGAAATGGCCATTTCCATTTTTCTATTTCTGAAATGTATTTTCTTCAAGTTTGCCTTGATTCTTCAGGTACAGATGAGATCTACAGAAGAAGTCAAAGCCCACCAGAGAAGTCAGTGGTTTTAGGTGCAAGTGATTAAGAGTAAAATTTCTGTCTTCAGATCTTTTGAAATGGTTTTGAGCACCATTTCAGGTGGGAGTGGGTGGGACCTCCTGCTTCATGGAAATTCAAATCCAGCCTGTGTATGGCTCAGGAGATGCTTGAGTGTTTTTCAAAGAGCCATTGCAGATGGGGTAGATCAGGCACTGCCCTGCAGCAGGCAGCAGCAGCAGCAGCTTGGCCACAGCCACGGAGTGTCCCTGCCTCGTGGTGACCCTCACCATGGGCTCTGAGAGGTCACTCTTGTGACCAGACATGGGTGCTGGGAGTCACTCAGGTGGGATCATGGCAATTTGCCCACCCTGAGCTGAATTACCCCAGGGCTGGTGTTCTTGAGCATCCCTGTGAGTGATCTCAGCTGCCTGGAGAAGAAGAGGTAAGGAAACAGTGAGAGTTCACTGATAAGGCCATGGGATGGGGAAGTGAGATCTGGCTGAGATTCTGCAGGATGTTTATCAGAGTCTGTGGCACATAAAAGCAGCCAAATTGTTTCAAGGTCTAAACCAGATATGGAAACAAGACAGGTGCTTTTGAGCTGTGCTGCACTTATAGGAGCAGTTCAGCAGCTGTAGCTTGGTGCTGTGCCTGCAGTGGGTGATGATCTACCAGGGTCTTTGCTGCTTTTGCAGCAGGTTACTCCCCTGCTTGGCCATCAGCTGCCCTTGGCTGCCAGTGAATTAAATACAAGCTTCTCTTCCAGCTGGATGCCCCTTGTGGTGGATGCTTTCCAACTAGAAAGGTACAAACATGCTACGAGCTGTATCAAGCATAAAAGAGAATCACCCAGTAGAAACTATACAGTCTCTGCCACTTTTTAAATTTTTATCATTATAAAGCATAACCAGTTATCTGCATCAGAAAAAGGAGGACAGTACTACCAATATTATTGCAGCATAAGATTATGCTTTTCTTTTAAGAATCATTATTCTCATTTTACTGTGAACAGTGGAGTTTTGTATTAATGTTATGGGTGTATAATTTTTCACATATCTAAAGAACAGCTAAACTGTGGAACTTATTCCAATAGGAAGCTACAGAAACCACAAATATAAATTACTTAATAATGACAAATACATGACTAGGAGGCTCATCAGTGCCTTTAAAGTACTGTGATTCAAATGTAAATTCCAGCTAAGCATGGTCCTAAACTTGAAACTAATAAACAGGGAGGAGTTCTTGCAAAAAAACATTGTGTAATTGCTTTGGTTTTAATCAGCTTTTCTTAAGATGACATTTGATACCAGCCTGGACAGAGCCTTGATCTCAATGCATAGAAATTTAAATATTTGTCCTTTCTCTCCTGTAATAACTTTACTCTTTCCAAATGGAGATCTTATAAGATGTACTTGCCAACAATGTTCAATATGTGCTTCCAGTTGATCCTAAGAAGGATTTGCTGAAGTGACACCTTTGGCCACTCTTCCAAAGGGATTTTAGTGACATGTCTGTGGGGACTGAGTTTGGTTAGCATCATTCAAAAGTTTTTTCACTTACTCTTTTTCTCATTTGTCCAGGAAAAGACTGAACTAACACCAGCTGAGATCACTACCCTTAAGAAAATGCTCTGACCTTATTGTGCTATGAGATACAGAGCCCACAGCACTTGGCTCTACAAAAGCACAGCTGGCATTTGAGATCTTGCAGGGTTTAGTAGAAAAGTATGGAAATCATACTTCAATTTTTCTAAACCTGTGCTACGCTCTTGGAAAATAACATGGAAAATAACAATGCAGTGACAAAGTCCTGGAGAAGAGCCCTTCCCTCACCACCTTTGGGAGGCTGAAGGGCCACATTTGTTATGTATGACCAAGAGGAAGTGACACACATCACAACTGTGCTGCTTTTGTGCTGCTTCAAAGAAACTGAAGGATGTTATGAAGGTATATGTGTTTACAGAGAATTAATCAGCGTCCATAAAAGTATAAATAGATTTCTGTTAGTTATATCTCATAAATCTGAATTATTGTTTATATATAAACAAGTTTATATTGTTACTCATAAGGGAAAACGTATGTTGATGTAAAGCAATTCAGGCAAAACTTTCAGTCCAGTCCTGTCATTTGTGATTCAACCATTTATCTAAGAGACAGTTACAGTGGACACAACAGCAAAGGAGAAATGCCCAGCACTGTCCTTCAGAAGGAAGCACCCCTGCAGTAGCCCAGCCTGGGGGGGACTAGCTGGGGAGAAGCTCTCTGGGTCCTTAGTTTGCAGCCTGAACATGGGGCAGCCCTGTGCCCTGTGCCCTGGCAGCCTCCTGGGTTGCACAAACAGGAGCACAGAAAGTAGAATGAGAGATGTGACTTAATCAGACCACATCCAGAATACTGGATCCAGTTCTCCCTGCTCTAATCCAGCACAAGAACAACTCAATAACCTGGAGTGAGTTAAGTGGAGGAGCCCCAGACTATAAAGGGATGGAGAACTTGTGCTGTGAAGAAAGGATGACCATGCACAAATGGGGATATCTCCAGAGATGAAATGTTCTCACCTCAGCCCGTGTTCACATTATTCAGTATTATTGGCTTAGCCAATGGAGAAAGTCCCTCTACCCACTCTATTGCCATGCCTGTTTTGTCTAGTGATGACAGAAGCTATTTCTGCTTAGGTAAGTTGCAGTTTATCCTCTGCTTATCCAACTGATAAGCACAGAATCATAGAATTGTCATGATTGGACCTCTAAGATCAACACCCACCCCAAAAATAAAATAAAATAAAATAAAATAAAATAAAATAAAATAAAATAATAAATATATATATATATCTCACTGTGACCCCTAGAGTATATTCTGGAGTGCCTCATCTACAAAGTTTCAAAATACTTCCAAGGGTGGTGACTCCACCACCTCCCTGGGCAGCCCATTCCAACACCTAACTACTTTCTCAGCAAAGAAATTCTTCCTAATATCTAGTCTAAACTTCTCTTGGTGCAACTTCAGGCAATTTCCTCTGGTTCTGTCATTATTTACTTGGGAAAAAAAGCCAGCATCCACCTCCCTACAACCTCTTTTCAGGTATCTGTAGAGAGTAATAATGTCTCCCCTCAGCCTCCTCTTCTCAAAACTAAACAATACCAATTCCCACAGCCTCTGCACAAATTGATTATTTTTATTAAAAGAAGACTTGAATTTAAGATAAACTGCTTGTCTGAAGCAACATGATTTCCCTCTAAGCTGTTTTCCTTCCAGAAGCTGGGGTCAGCTTGCAGACTGACAGGTTCTGATATTGGGACTTTCAGCTCCTGTGGGCTTCAAGCAAAATTAGCCCCTAACCCGCTCATGCTGCAATCTCATTTTAAAACCAATGACAACCTATACACCTAAGCCTTCCAGTTTCACAGCCTCTGTGAAATTGACAGAGAGGAAACCAAGATCCTTCAAAAAGGAGAAGACAACTGGCCGAAGCCTTGTGTATCTTTGCCGTACAGCCTAGCTATCAAATTCTTGCATCATCTCTCAGTTTTGTAAAGAAATGTCATAGTTCCTGGTTTCAGCCAAAACCAGACTGACCTTCAGAAGTCAAAATGCCTGTTGAAATCACAGTCTGCCTGATATAACCCATGTTTTTCATTCCCTGTGTGGCAGTAGTGTCCCTTTGCCCTGTGCAGGACACCCTGGCTGTACCTCCATGGGAAGCATTCAGGCTGCTGGCTCCTGCTACCACTTTTTCTTCTACAAATAAGTTGTATATAAAGAACAAGGTAGTCCTGTCCAGCAGTCCAGAGAGGCTACATTTGATATCTCCCTCATCTTTGGAAGTCTCCTAGGTAGGAATCTACAAGGCAGATTTGCTGACTTGCCCTTTCTTGCTGCCCCAGGGAACAGCTCCTCTGAGCTGCTTCATGCACCCAGCTGCATCCAGACCTTCTCTGCAAGGCCCTGGTACTTCAAGGAAAGCATCTTTGTCACCATGATGTGTATTCTGTTGAGATTGTGTCTTCCTCTGGTTATAGACTAAAGCCTTTCCAGTTCTAAAATATGGCAACTTTCAGCACAAAAATGGGTTCACACCCTAAATTGTATAATCAAAGCACCAGCTAGAAAAATTAATAAAGTTAGATTAATATGTCAACATATATGACATATTATAAATATATATATTATATATTATGACATATATTATATGGCATATAATACATCTAGTCATTAATGAACCCAACAAAATTTTATAATAACCCTGCATTTTTTTTAGTTACTGGACTCCATATTCTACAGGTATTCTGGGGCTGTGATTTTTTAGCAATAATTTTCTGCTGTCAAGCCAGGAATAAAAGTCATTAATTTTATGTTATGATGTACTTTTATAAAATCTGTGTTGAATCTGAATGAGCTGGGAATAAGCCAGTACTTCTTTGGTGAAGCTTTGTGCATTACCTACATCACTTAGATTTAATGTGCCTCATAGTCCAAGCAGCCTTGACCAGGCTATGAGATGATACATCTGATAAGCTTGCTTTCTGAATGAATATTTGAGCAACTAAATTGCCACCAAATATTACTTTGGAGAATAAGGTTTTCTGCAGACAAATGTAAGGGATGGACAGTTGGATGTCATTTTACGTGTTCTCTTTCTTTAAGCACTTACTATGCAGGACAGTATAGAAATTTAGAGTCTTTCATTTTTTAGGTTCTAAGTTGAGAAAAGAATCACTAAGTTTCTTAGCAATAGTACCATGGGTTGCTGGAAGGCAGAACACATTACACTTTGATTTCACTAAGCCTACAACAAACTCTTACACATTACAGTGCTTCAAAAGCAAGAGCTCTGAAGGAGCCCTCTGGAGATCATCTCCTTAGTTACTAGCATGTGAAAGAAATTAAATTTATTCTTTTGGCTCTAAATTTCACTAGAGAGAAAGGCAACATTTAAGATTTTTTAGCCTTTTGTAATGCCAGACAGATGAATGTATGCAAACTTCTGTGCTGCTGCAAGTCAGCAAAGGACATTGAGGTGCTGCTTTAAAGGATCTTCATCTCCATACTCAAACACTTGAGGCTGGCTTACAAGCTGATGTTCATCAACTCACTGGAATGTATTACTAACACAGTCATTCACTCAGTGTCTAAAAGGACTAATATCTGAATAATGCATTATTTATTCTACCTCAGATACCATGTCACAGCCATAGTTTTCTGTCTCATTTTACCTGACAGGTTGCAGCACCATAGAGGATGTTGCAGTTTTCCTCAGTTTGTGAGTTGAGGTGCCCCACAGTGATTTGATGCAATCAGGTGAATGCTTATGTGCTACTTGATCTATCCTGAGTGGAAATGTTGCCTTTCCTGTGTGCTGTGCTCTGGTACCTATTTGCATGTGCAGCTAAGGCTGCTAAGGACACATCCTATATTTCTGAGCATTCCAAACCACTCCTCTGCAGTGGGGTTTCCTGGGGCAGAATTTTCCTGTCCCTCTGAAAATGCGAAAGGATTTGCAGTACTCAAGAGGCTATGAGCATCTTTATGCTTTTTCTACTTCATACTTATTACATGAAGTGCCTTAAAATTTTGCTACTTGAATTTTAGCTTGTAATCTCCACTGGATTAGTCAAGGGAGTTAAAACACCCCTGTAGCAGAGTTAAGGGTTGTTGTATAAGGACAACACATGACTAAGAAGCAGTGCTTTAGTTATATGTAAAATTGACAGTGACTGCAGGATCACAGACACAAGTTTTCTTCCAAAAATTAAGAAAAGACCAGAACCGCATAGACAACATTTGTTCATATTTTATATCCATATTGTTTAATACAAAATTAGTAAAATTTAAATCAATTGAATGAATTTTGCAATACAAGAAACAAAATTGTTACTGCCAGTGGTTCTCCCTCTTGACACCCTTTTGTTTTTCAGTTTACACATGTATTTCATAACAAATGTCTTACCAGTGTCAAAAATTCATATATTGTGTTAGAGGAATGATCCTTTGGATTCTGTGGACAGTCCCAGAAGGATGGTAAAGTCTCTGACACCACATGAGGCTTCAAAAGGAAGGCAATGGCACTAACATTTTGTCAATGTGGAGCAATCTGATTTCATAGTATTGCTGAATCTGGGATCAGCAACTGCTCTGTCTTTCATTCTTACAGGTACAAATGAATAAACAGACAAAAAGGTGAATTACAGTTATGATTTTTTTTTACCCTCCTTCTGCATATGACAGAGTGTCAAAGAGTGATCTGTCTTTGTGGCACTGATAAGATTCCCTCATTACTGTTTTTCAGAACAGGACTTGGTAATAGCAATAGGTGTGCAAAAAAGGGAGGTAAACGAGGAGATGCATAGAAAAAATCACTGGGCAGAAATCTCCCCTTCAGGCTCCTAACCATATTCCATATTGTATGTGCATAACAGCTCTGCATCCCTTGGCTCTCTGATGGTAATTATGATCAACCTGCAACCAAGCAGCTGAAAAAGCTGCTCAGCAGCTGCAGTTGCTCAGAGTTCCCAGAGGTAGCTGTGAGTCAGTGGAAAGCAAGCCAGGCAGTGTGACTTTGTGCAGCCTCCTGCTCACCATTACAATGAAGATGGATGGCAGACACTTGTGTGATTTTTTTTTGCCCTGAAGAGGGATCCTCTGGAGACCACACGTGCACCACTGCAGTTACACTACAGCAGGTCAATAGAAGGACAGAAAACCAAGATTAATGAATGATTCAAGATTACCATCAGTCAGTGTACTGACATTTTAAAAGGGATGCAGAACTATACATAAAATTGTCACAAAATATTGTCGGGAAGGCTCTATTTCTGTAGAAATGTCCCCTTTTCCCCCCCTTTTCCCCCACATCCCAGACAAAATCTGTTACAAATGTCTACATGTCTCCATATTTAACTCCAGTACCAAACACAATGACCATAGAAAGAGTTTGATACCAACCTAACACAATAATACCTTTGGATTGCACTACCACTACATCTAAACAGCAGCCAAAGGAATGACTGCACTACCCTGGCATAGGTATAATGCTAGTTTGAACCTGGGTCAGTAGAGGCTGGAAGAGCCTGTTTGATTGTCTTACTTTGGGGTGATTTCTTCTGAGCTTTAGGCTGCTGCAGTTGGACAGGAACCATGACCAGGACCTTGGTTGACAAATGGTTGAACATGAACCAGCAGTGTGCCCAGATGGCCCAGAAGGCAAATGGCACCCTGGCTTGTATCAGGAATAGTGTGGCCAGCAGGAGAAGGGATGTAATTCTCCCTTTATACACAGCACTGGTGAGGATTCACCTTGAGTACTGTGTACATTTCAAGAAGGAGACTGGAGCGGTGCTGGAGCAGGTCCAGAGGAGGGCAATGAGGCTGTGAAGGGACTAGAGGGAAAGTCTTACAAGGAGAGGATAAGGGATATGGGCTTGTTTAGCCTGGAGAAGAGGAGACTTAGTGGGGACCTTATCACTCTCTACAAATACCTGAAGGGAGGCTGTAGTCAGGTGAGGGTGAAGTTCTTCTCCTAGACAACTCGTGGCAGGACCAGAGAGCATGGCCTGAAGCTGCTCCAGGGAAGGTTTAAGTTGGATATCAGAAAGCAATTCCTCATGAAGAGGTGATCAGGCATTGGGTTGGATTGCCCAGGGAAGTGGTGGAGTCACCATCCCTGGAAGTGTTTAAGGAAAGGCTGGATGTGGCACTTTGTGCCATGGTCTAGCCAGTGTGGTAATGTTAGGTCATAGGCTGGACTTGATGAGCCCCTAGGTCTTTTCCAGTCTCAATAATTCTGTGATTCTGTGAGTCCAGAAGAAACTGAGGTGGGGTTAACGATGTCATGCATTAAAAAAAAAACATTTCAAATTAGTCAGATGTGGGCTCGTCACCCTGTGTCGCCCAAATATTTCCTCCAGGACAACAGTATGGCAACAGCATGTGTCAAGGATGAGAACAGGTTTCAAGACACGACAAGCTGCTAGGGACACCAGAGGTATCACGTGGGGACCACAGTGATGTTGGCTTGAAGAGTTCCTGCATACCTTTCCCTAACAAAACAAATCTGGATGCTTGCTTGCTACAGTGCACTGTATTTTAAGTTGAATTTGCTGGTTGTCTCATTTCATGGAATTTCTACCAGAACAATTCCCATTGGTTAGCTCAATAAACTGCTCATCAGCAGTGTTGTGTCCCTGTGCTGATACTGCCAGGGAAGCAGATTTCAGCCAAGACGATGGGGGGCTCTGGGGAGGCTATGTAGAGGTGGAATTAATAGTTCTTAGCAGAGGTAAACTCTGCTGGTAGCAAACATGCTGATGATCACGCTGCTTTTCCACTGCTCAGACTTGCCCATGTCAAATATCTTAAAGTCTCAGCATGCAACATCACATGAGTCAGCAGGACTGTTCACTGACAGGTTGGGATTGCAGGGCCTGTAGGGAGACCCAGGTCAGCTTTCATTATGGTAGCAAAAGCATCTCTAGTGCTGGACTGTAAGCTCCAGGCCAGACTGGAAATTCTGTGGGATGCTGTATGCACAGACCTCACCCCAGCCTGGCTGACAGTGGCATTGCTACTGGCACCTGGATGGAAGAGGAAGGTCTGCTTGTGCTGCAGTCGTGTGTTAATCTGACTGCAAGGAGATTTACCCTAAACCTTCCTCTGCTCCAGATTACAAATCTATCTTTTCTTTCCTGGTCTTTTTCATGTATTTTTGCTACTTGGGCAGTAAATTCTTTGAGGACTCAGAAGAGCACAGTGTTTCTAGTATCTCTGCTAATTAAGTACCCAGCAGCAACCTGTTTTACTTAAGAGCTTTAGATATTAACCAGCAGCATCCTTACACAGATGCCACATGGGAGGTTGGTCTCCCAGCCCCTGCAGTGTATCTGAAGCCAGCTTCCATCTGGTTCCCCCTCCTGCTGGCTCTGCTACTTTGGCAGTCTTAGCTCAGCAGTGGCCTGGTTTCCATGGTAGGAAGAGAGCATAACCCTCTGCAGTCTAGCCAGGAAAATCTAGTCTGGAAATTCAGGTGGATGGCTTGTAATAAACTGCTGTCCTAATATTGCTGCATTGGATAATCCCTGCTTAATGCATGTCTTCCTATAGCACAGTGACATCTACAGTCCATGTTTAAAATGAGGATTAGTATTTTACTGATGTCGTATCGTTAGGCACATTAAGTCAGTTCTGGATACTGTCAACTCGGGGTTCTCAGGTTCTGGACCATCAGGACAGGAGTCAGTGCCAGGCTAAGAACTGTGAGTTGCGCATCCTGTCATCCTGAGTCTGTCTTGTCATTTTGCTTCCTGTAACAAACACCTAAGGCCTCTTCCTTGTGAATGCCTTGATGCTCAGCCCTTTTTCTCCACTCTAATGTGTCTCAGGAGTTTGTCTATCACTTCCACTCCCTGCTCTCCGAACACTTTTTTTGTCCTGTAGATCTTACAGGTTGTCGACTGGGGCAGCCCAATTAGATGTGTTTTCCTAGGGTTATTTTACCATTCCAAGGAACTTTTTTCCTGACAGTGCTCCTGGGACAGGAGTAAACAGTATTTGCATTTCTATCTTTATCTCTAACTCTTCCTCCCCTCTTTCATCTGTCTAAACTTGTCTTGTTCATTTAGCATTAACCAATCTAACTGGGTTTTTTCACAAGTTGTTCTGAGATATCTATCATTCTTTTTGCTATATATATAATCAGATCAGAATGCCATCTATGTAAACTTTAGCACCTTGAGCTGTTTAAATCCAAATACAAAGAGAGAAATCTTGTGGGTTTGGGTGAAACACCAGGAGCTGAACCAAGTCAGACCATGGGCTGAGACACAGACAGTGACTAAGCTGAAACAGCTGGATCTGAGAAATCTTTGAAGACCTTTGGTGTGGGTGCATTTTCCAGCTTTGTTCTGACCTCGTATCAAATGAAGGACAGGAAAGCAAACTTCTTCCTGTCCACCTTCCATAGCTTAGATTCTCACAGGTCTCCAGTGTTAACAGCAGGGAAATAGATAAATGTCTCAGGAACTTCCACAGACTTCGTTTGCTATTTGAGATGCAGACAGTGTCTCTCAAAGGAGGTGCTGAATGGAAAAAATATGAGCTACTATTTGTTTAACCCACCATCAGACCCATGCTGATACATCAGGCATGCAAAAACCTCAGACACTGATTGTCTGTCCTGGCATTTCTGTCTTTGTTGAAAACTGAAATTTTTACCTTTTTGACTATTTGATCAGGCCTAGTTCCAGTAATTGACTAGGCAGAATTTAGGTCCTTTTGTCCAAAATTTCTGATGACGTTCTTCAGCTGCTGCTTGATTTCTCGGGATAATTTCCATGAGCACCTCATATTTTGTCTGGACATCCTAGAAGAATACACATTTTACATTTCTGAATCTTTTCCCTGAATGGTCTGAACAATTTGACATCAAATTCAAATGCAAGGTCAATCAAGAGCCAGAAAACAGGCACTCCTCTCCCTCACTCCTTTGCCTCTGGTTTGGACATGCTCAGTCCTGATGGAGTTCTTAAAATGCACCAAATGAAATTGCCAAAAAAGAGCTCAGCACTCCATGAAGATGCAGATGCCTTTTCTTAAAATGATGATGGAGCTGCTTTTCCAACACCATCAAATTAACCTGGCTGTCCATGGAAGCTTGGGGGAGATACTGCAGGGGTTAAACTTTCTGGGCTACCCAAGGTAGCTACTATAAAAAAAAAAAGAGTACTTAGGGGCTTTATATTCTTTATTTTGTCAGTGAAAGAGTTGACTTTGAGTGGAAATTCACTTAAAAAAGCATAAATCTCCCTCTTCTTTTCCTCCATGTTGTGATATCCCAAAGCAAGATTCTGCAGCTTGTCTCGTGGCTTCAGGGTGAGAGGAGCTTTCTTGGAGACAATAGACTGAAATCTGTTCTAGTGAGAGCTTTGCTCTAAAACACATTAAAAACTTGTTGAAAGCCTGTTTAGTCCCCTCCTCATCTTCCACTCTTGCCCTGACAGAAGTGAATTCTTCTGGTCTATTCTAAGCCAATTACAGGGTGCTTTCATTTTCTGTGGCATTCCAATAAATCACACATCTTAAGATCTGACTGTTTCACTGATCTTTTGGTGTTTAAAATGACTGATCTTTGTGCTATGCTGCCTTGAATGTGTTAAATAAATACATGGTTCATTTGTGTTCTCTGCACTGATACATTCCTCTGCTATTCTTGCTTTCACCTCTTGATTGTCAGGATCCTATCCTAGGAAGACTTCAGCAGTCTTATTTTTCCCATACTCTTTTCCAGGCTTTGCATGGTGAAATGGGATCTGTGATCTCTTGTAAATCTGATAATCTATTCCAATCCTTCCATCACTTTCTAATATCTCTTTGTCTTGCAGAGTGGAACATCTGCTCTTGTGGACTGTGATTTTGAAACTGAGATTTTTTTTTTTTTTTTTTTTTTTTGGCTCTGGGTCTATTTTTGTGTTCTCTTGGATGGCAAATAAGAATTTTTTTGACAAGTCCAGATATTACTTTTTAGAGCTTGAGGATTTTAGATTTAGAGCTTGAGGACTTACTCCAAATGATAGAGTTGGCTCTTTCATCTTGGAACATCCCCAGACTGTGGTTTCAATTTCTTTTTTGTGTTTTAGCTTTACATACATAAACTCTTTGTTCTCTTGGGGGAGACACAGCTCCTCCCACTGCCTTCTGCCACCACATTCCCATGCAACACCATGGGGCCACCTCTTTGTTGCCACCTCCAGCCTCCTGGTGATGCACGACTCCAACACGGGGGCTCTTCCCCACCTCCCACACTCAGTCCCTTGTCCCAGAGTGCTGGGGCTGCTGGCACTGCTGCTGTAGTGTGGCCTCCCCCTCTTTTCTGTGTTTTTGCATCTTTTCTGACTGGGCCAGGATAAATTGCTGCATTACTGATTTTGGACAGGGCCAAGAGGTTCAGTGTGCTGTTCTCTTATTTTATGAAATTAATCACTGAGAAAAAAAAAATTGAGATTACTTTGAAAAGCCTTTAGACACTTGCTATTTGAGGAGATTTGTTACCTCCTATAGCATAAAAATAATGTTTCCCCTTGAAAGAGGATGTTGGGGCTTTTTTCCCTCTTTTTTTGAAGATTTTTCTTCTTCTGTATCACCTGAAATAGCCATGTCCCTTTGGTCATGTCGTAAAATGTCACAGTACAGCTTTCCTTATCACTGGGCAGAAAGGCATTGAGAATACCTCCAGTATGACTTAAGGGATATGGAAATGCTGTAAAATTCTAAGCAATAGTACTTATATTTTAGTAAAGATCTTAATAATAATTATAATTAACAAATGGTGGACAGAGAAAGCATAAATTTAATCACAAGAAATATTTACAGACCTGCTTCACTGGACTGCATCTGCAATATTGTTATAAAGTGCAGTGGATCTTTAATATTTTTAAGAAACCACCTTGTTCAGCCTTTTTTATTATCTGAGAAGTTAAGAATCTAGAAGGAGATGGTTTAAGGACAAGCATTCATAAAAATCAACACATTGCAGAAATGTGTAAATCCTGAGAAGATTCACCAAATTCTATGGCTGTTGCAACTAACTTTTTGAATTACAAGCCCTCCAAAGTCAAAGACATGATAAAATAAATCAGCATGAAGGAAAGCTTTACAGGAGGTGAAACTATAACACAAAAAGCAAGAAGCTACCTTAATCAAGACAAACAATTCTGTATCAAGTAGACCTAAAAATCCTGGAGGCTATACTCACGCTCTCTAGATACATTTTCATGAATGTTTCCCACATCTGGGGTTGAGCATCATTTTAACTTTAGAGGATAAACTTTTAAAAAGCTTGGAGGGCCATAGACCTCCAAAGAATGAGTGAATCAGCCACAGATTTATGAAAAATTTAGCAAGAAGCCTGCACCTCTGTCTCTATTGGCCTGGCTGTGCAGAACCTCACTGAGGTTAACATATGCCTTTTGCCTTAGGAGGGAAGTTATCCCACTACCTATGTGATCTAGGGAGTCTTATATTGCTTCTTGACAGTGTTACAGGAAAGTTAATTCGATCACATCTTGTTCTAACAGTCTGCTTAGAGGCACAAGTGGCAAAGAGACAGAGAAAAATCCGCAGATGCACAAGCTTGGGTTTAAAATTGTGGCTACTGACAGTACACAGTGAATTTTGCAGATCTGGGGTTACATGGGAGAACAGTGCAGAAAGGGCCTTGCCCCTGGGACCCACAGGCCTGAAGATTGTCTTGTCTGACTTCATGTGTGGCAGAGCAGAGAGTGAAGGAGTAGAGCTGCTCCTATTCCAAAACCCTTGGAAGGAAAGGAGAATATAGAGGGCAAGAAACCTCACCTAAGGGAGCGAAGAAAGAAAAGTGGTTCAAATTCTACATGAAAAATATTAAAGGAAGATTTTCAAAGTCCTTAGCAGATGCTGAGGCAAAACTTACCAGAGGACTAAATGTACTGTAATAGTTTCAGAAGTCCTTGATAAAATAACATTTGAACATTATGCACACTTGCTTTCTCTTGAAGATAGATATTAACTTGATATTAGCTCTTCCTTTGAAACACTTTGATTTTAAAATAGTTATAAACTGCACAATAATATTAAATATATCTCCCATCCCTAAAATCAATATGACATAATATTTTAGTGTAGTTAAGCATTGTGTGCTTCCTTTTCTACCGCCCTTCTGGAAAAAAATATTCAGAAAGAAAGGGACAAGGTGAACACACAGATCAAGTCAGACTGACAAAAGAGGTCAAAAAGCTCTGTTTTTATCCAAGTGAAATACAATACACTGATGTTCTACAAAATTTTCCATTAAAAAAAACAGAGGCACACGTATGTTTGGTTTTTTGTTTTTTTTTTTTCTTCCTCAGAGTTTGCTTTATCTACTGTTTTAAACTGGACACAGAACCAACATTATGGTTTATATTTACTTCAGCATAGATATTTTTTCTTTCGGTGTGTGTAGTTTTTGAGTTTTTAGTTTCTGTTGTTCCATAAGTTCATGAATTTGTCATTTAAAGACTCTTGTTGGAATGCTGGCAAACTTGAGTGATTTTTCGAGGGGAGCCATATTGAAATGGTAGCCTGGGCTGTTGGGTAACATATAGTTTAACCATCAAGTGTTGATCTGTAAATAGCAGTTTACTCTTGGAAGAAGACCTACTGCCTGCATTCCAACAAGCCAAGATGAGCAAGAAGTTAGTTATTTTGTTCTCTGTGAGAATGATTTAGGATTGCAGAATGTTTTTTGCATTTGTGTGTCTCTTCTGTTCTCATTATCCCTTTAGAATGCACATTTTTGTGAGACATAATTTCTGCAGTTAGCAAATATCTAAATAATAATAAACGTTCTGATAGAAAATTAAACTGAATTTTTTTCTTTTCCTTTATTCTTTTAACCTGTGTACTTTTAAAGCTAAATTTTATTTATTTTCTATTAAAATGGCTCAAAAAACTGAAAATAGGTATCTGAAAGGAAGAAGTTGAATTTTGTAGATTCATAGAATAGTTTGGGTTGGTTTGATTTTCTTTCATAAACAAAACCAGACAAATTTTTAATAAAGGTTTTAGTTTTCCACTTTTTCATAGATGGGATAGAAATATTTGAACAAGAGATAAGGTTTTAATTTGCACATTTAAAAAGTTTAAAAACCATAAACAAATTTTTAGCTTCCTGATTAAGGCTAAGTCTGCAGTTTGGCTTTGGCTTACTTGGAAGACTGGTGCCCCTGATTACACAGCTGTTAATTATTTTAAAGAAAATAATAAAATTAGCCATCTCTTATGGTTACTTAGGGATAGTCCAGGTTGTAGTGTCATATTACAATATATATTGTCTTAATTTTTGCATTGACATAAATTTTTAACTGTGAACAAAAAGTGTATAAGAAGCAAATAGTCAAACTTTTTATAAGTTGTGGGGAAAGAGTAATTGGCAAGAAATTAATTCAAGAGATCTTGCAAATTAATTCAAGAGATATGCAAAGTTGGCTGATCAGTGGTTAATTACTTCAGAAAATAATTCATTAATAAAGTTGATACATTAAGAAATTAAAGCAGAACATTGTCTTATTTATAGGAAATGAGGAGTGGAGCAGAAGTTACAAAACAGAGAATGAAGACAATTTCCTGTGATTTTCTGACACAATCCATGATATCTCTTTCCTGTCATGCTGGTGCTCTGGGTTTATTATATCCTCTTTGGTAGACATGGTTTGTGACAGCAGTGTTGCTTTTTGGCTTTAATCTCAGCAATAACAATAACAGGACTAGGAGGCTCCTTTTCTTTTGCATGCGTCACTAGACTTTATCCTCTTCAGAACTGGAGACTTTCCACAGTATTTAGAAATCTTTCAAAAGAGGAATTTGTATTTTATAGTTTCGTTCTGATAATCCAATATTTTTAGTTTCTTCAGTAACTGAGATAACAAACAGAAGGTACTAGGTTTCTTTTAGCATGACAACAGGAAAGATTTTTTGGCAGGTCAAAGGAAGCAACAGTTGAACCACATGTAATCACTTGGCTGACCTTCTCATGGTCCTACACACCCAGTAAAACCTCAGGACTTACCTGTTGCATAAGATATTTTATGTGCAATTTTTCAGAACATATCCATTTTTATTCTAATCTAACATTTGACCCACTGGTTGAAGTGTTTTCTTTCTCTCAGCTGACATAAATGTGCACCAAACAGATTTAGACAGAATATTTTGCCAAGGAATTATTTACCTTGAGTCATGTAGCTCAAAATTTGCTTTGGAGTAGCTGTAAAGACTTTTGAATATCAAACTACTGTGATACCATTAGACTTTCCAAATCTTTTCTTTTGTGAGATGAGACAGCAGAGTTGCTCACCAGACAGAGTTTTTACTCAAGGATGACACAGTTCTCTAGGGCAAAAGTGCAAAATTCTGAGGTCAAGCAGCTGTTCTAACAATTTATTTGGCACCAGCTGTGAAAACTGTTTTGATTTTGATTTTTTCCTGATCAGTTGAGAGAAAAAAAAAAAAAATGTAGAAAGAAAACTCTGGGGAACTTTTGGAACCACCAATGCAAACTAATCACTTTGAAAATTTCATCATAAATATCATTCAGAGTATCATAAACACTCTAAATGTACCGAGAAATTAATAATTTCTATTATATTGTATTATATTATATTATATAAATGTATAACTTCATTGAAAAATAGTTTAGTAAGAGGAGTGAAGTTTTACACAAGTTTTTACACAATTTTCAGTATTTACTGAAAGGTATTTTACCAGCAAAAATGACAGCAGGATGAACTTTCTTTCTAATTAGGTGGAAAAATGAAAGTGGAACATCTGAAAGGCAAAAATAGAGAAATACAGGTTTGCCTAGTGTTGAATTTCTCTGCCAGAGCTGGGTACTTAATCAGTAAATTCAAGATATCCTGCAAAGAAAGCTGAGTAAAAGGTAGAAGACAAAGTGCTGTTTGGTCTTGGGAGTTCAGGGGAAATTTTAGACTTAAAATGCCTTCTGTTTGGGCACAAGTAGTCATAGGCTTGGGGCAACTCTGAAGTCAAGAGTAAATGTAGCCAAGATAGCTAAAGTTAACTTGTGTTGAAATATATGTAAAACTACAGTATCAGCACTGAAAATCCCAGCTCTTTCAATTCATGAAGAGGCTTACAAGGTGCCCACTAGAGACAGATAGACACTTGTTCTCTTGTCTTTGAAATGTCCAACAGCCAATTCTAGGTGATGAATACGAACCTTTCTTATGTTTCAGATTTTTTTGATTTTTTTGTTTTGTGTTTAATTTAATTTATGATCATTATTATTATTACTATTATTATTATTTAGATGACACCATTTTAAATAATGCATTTTCCCTAAGTCTATGCTTTTTAGACAAATCCTTTAGCACCTTCAAAATTCATACTGAAAATAAATTCTATATAAATGAAGATACTGCTTTGTATCTCTGGACTTCAGTTTGAGCTGAAACTGAAACAATGTTTAACGGGTAAGTATGAAAACTGGAAAACATCTGAAAAACAGAAATTAATTGACAATCTTATTGATACACAATAAGATCCAGCCTAATGACTTTAGTTCCACACAAGAATTTTCCCTGCATGGCCTGTTTTAGAAACCTTAGCTGATGCAGAGATTTCTCTCAGGATCTTTTTCAGGCTCACTGAAATCCATATGAATACCTAAGGCCATTCAGTGTGAATAGAGGTATCAGAGTTTAAGGTCTAAGTTGGAAAAATGGGGACACAGAAGGATGAAATAAATCTGCTGGAGATAATGGTATTTGCCTTTGTAAGGGAGGCTAAAATAAGAGATTTTTTTCTGTTTAATAAAGTTCGGCATTTTGAGAGCAAGGTTGCTAAAGAAAAAGTAGTTGGAGTTCCCCCTTCATTATTTTTGACAGCAACAGATATGTGTTTGTAGATTCAGGTAATTCAGCCATGAAACTTAGCTCTGCTATTCAAATTTGAAGAAGAAGCCCTTTCCACCAATTATTTTCAGCTGCCCCTTCTTCCTCTTCCTTTCCAAGAAGCTATTCTTGCAGCTGCCAAAGGTACAAGCAGAATAAAGGAAAAGTTTGAATATTGTAAGAAAGCATGACTTACATGAGCTTATATTTAGAATCATAGAATGATTTGGGTTGGAAGGGACCCTAAAGATCATCTGGTTCCAACCCCCCTGCATGGGCAGGGACACCTCCCACCAGACCAGGTTGCTCAAAGTCCCTTCCAACCTGGCCTTGAACACTCCAGGAAGGGGGCACCCATTGCTTGTCTGGGACACCTGATCTAATGTCTCACCAATTAACATTTGAATTTTATTCCTGCTCACATGATTGGTGAGAATCAGGAGAGTAAATAACAGTCATTTGGATTAAGCTTTTTTTTTTTTTGTTTTGTCACTCCAATGCAGACATTCCTCAATTCTGAGCAATGAGTCAGTGCATCTCTGCTTGTCTACTCTCTCATTTGAGCCCAACTGGAGTGTAAGATGACTCAGAGGCAACAGTGGCTTCAGAAAATTCATATAATTTAAATACAAGGAATTAACAGCCTAACTTAGTTAATAGTTAGGCTAAAAAGGTTTTTTCTGCACTGGCTGTTATAAAGACTTGAAGCATGATGATATGGCTATATCCTGTCCCCTGAACAAGTTGACTTGCTCTAGCCTTAATTTTGCTGGAAGTATCATCACACAACATTTTGAGGAGAAAATGGCCACGGAACCTCACTAAGAGCCACTTCTCTGTTGTGTTCCTTCAGGCACTCCTGAATCATTGAAAAGAGATCATCGTGGCTCTGCCTTGCCCTGCCTGGTTCCCAGTCCGGAAGTCTGTAAGGCTGAGGAGCACACTGGAGCTGAGTGCTGACAGCCTTTAGCTGATCACCCCAATACCAAAGCTCTCAGAGTCATTCAGAAGGATGGCAGTAAACACAAAGATTGCTCATTGATGGTTCTAGCCTGCTGGGTCACTAGTTTAAGTTATAGAAACAATGATCTCTGCTGTTTTAATTCCCTTAATGCCTTGTTATCGGTGTCAACCTGTGCATTTGTGTTGGGGCACAAACTCCTTGAATATCACTTCCTATCTGATTTGCACAACGGTCTTCTTGTCACATAAACCCTGTGCTGAATTTCAAGTTCAAAACCTTTTACCCCTTCTACTCTTCACAGCTTTGATTTCCCCATCTGTAAAGCTTAAGACTTTGTGTAAAAAATATAGGCAATGATTAGCTGGAACATTCTTCATAACTTTCATGCACTCTGAATGCTCTTGATTCTTGTTCAGAGGATCTCAAATATATATATAATCCAGAAAATTTCTGTTGAGGTCTTGATTATTTTAAGTAGCCACTTTTGCAGGTCAGTTTTCAGTTCCTGTCTTGTTGTTCAGCATGCTGGAAGCCTGTGGTCTGGACTGGAAACCGCTGGTCAAAGATTGGTGTTGGAATTGATGCTGAAACTGCCCAGGATTTTGCAGTGTTCCTGGGATTTGCTGAGCTCTTGATATTCTTTCTCTGTGACCTGTAAAATTTATCTTTCCTTTTGTGACAGTGGTGGGAAGCAGGGGAGGCCAAAGTTGGGGTTTGAGTCTGGCGGTTCTTGTGACTATAACTGTGGAGCTTTGTACAGATTTTCAGATGAAGCAGTCATGTTTGAATTAAAAGGGAGGTGCCTCAGATCAGCACTTAATGAGAGCTTTTCAAAAATGGTGAAATCTGAATACCATAGTAAAACTCTATCAGATTCAGGTAAGATGCTGCTTCCTATCTGTTACCTTATCTATTGTATATACTTTGCCAAATGTGGTGCTCTGCAAGTCTCAAGAGTAAATTCTCTACAGGGCAACATTTACTGGTTTCTAAAAGGGGACTGATTAATGGCAAAGCCCTGTGAATAAACTGCCTTTTGTGTCTCTTCTGTCTTGTTTATTAGGATTGCTGCCAAAGCCATCTCTCTTGTCCTGACAATACTGATGAGAGAGACTGAAGAAGTAAGATTTTAAACAACCACAGTGAAAACTTTGACAATCAAGTCAAGCAATGAAAAAGTGTTATTCATGCACTAGAAGAAAGTCAGCAAAAAATTTTCAAAATGCTGTACCCCTCAGACCTAGAAAACAAAGAAATGCTTCAGTTGCCAATCAAAAATATAACAGGAGGAGAAAGGAGGCATATCAGTCTTGTTCCTGTTTTAATGAGCTTTTTGTATTTTACCTAGAAGTCCAACCCATTAGGAATCAGCATATGCTCTGATTCACTACAGAGTGAAGATTGTTTTCCTGATTTCAATAGTGATATTTTAAATTTACCATTTAGGGGCAAACTCTTGATTTGGGGGTTATTTGTGGGTTTTTTTGGAGGTGGGGTGGGTAGGGTACCCAGTAGCATCTGCTTTTTCTTCTGTTACTGTTTGCTATTTGCACTGTGGTGTTAATGGTGTAATATTGTTGCACTACATGAAGCATAAAGCCCTAACTCACTGGCTGAAAGCAAAAAAGGATGTATTTTTTGTTAGGATTAAGGTGAATCAGCATATTTTACATGGAATCCAGTTTGTCTGCTGTATCCTGCAAAGCGCTGAAGAGATGAAGATGAAGAAGAGATGAGAACAGAACCTTGTCCAGATATGACATCTGTATACTAGCTCTTCTCCCTCAAATCTTTTTCATGTCATGTTGTGAAATGCATCTTGTAAAAGTACAGGGAGAAGAATTGCCATTTTGCATAGGAGACACTCATTGCTTTTTGAAAGATCCAATGAGATAAGCACTGTGTTGTCATCTGGGGCTATGATCTCGAGCCTAAAATCTATTATTTCCAAAATAAGGATGGTGTTTCTTTGGAAATGATGGAACAAACCACTGAAATGGGGTGAGAACAAATAGATGAATAAATTCTCAATCATATTTACTTAATTCAGGGTTTCCTCAATCAGATTTTTACCCATAACTTCTTGTGAAAATCCATCAGTTTCCTGTTTCTATGGCACTCCTGATCTCATCCTTGATGAAGTTCAGCAGCTTCTGCTTGTTTCTCCATGACTGAAATGTAAACTTTTAGATTGAAAACCTGTGCCTTGTAATAGTTGCAGGAAATATTCTACAGAACTGTCAGAAGGAAACGCAAAATTTAACACAAAAGCAATCACAGTAGTGCAAGGCATCGACAGGTATGTTCATTAGCTGCAAGCATATTTTTCTCCCATTTCTTGAGCAGAGCTTCCTGAGTATCTTGAGACAATGTCCAAGCCATTCTGGAGAAGCGAATCTACAGAAAAAAATTAGGAACTAGGGCAGCTTTTCTGTTCAAACAAATTTCAACATGATAAATACACTTTCACTATGAGAGGGACTATTATACATCCTGAAGTTCAAACAACTGAGTTCTTTCATTCAAATGGAGCTCTGTATCATGCTAAAATGATTACAGAGCATGATCATGACAAGCCACATCCTTGAGAGGTGGTATGAATAATCACATTAAACAGGGGTATTTTGTTTAGACTTATTCATCCCTTTCTAGCCTTCTTCTTAAAAATCTTAAAAACCACTCTATGTTACTTAGACTAATTGCTGTCTCCAGCACAGTGAAAAATGTCTGTTACAGATAAAATAGAAGATACTAATTTTTCTCATGTTTTTTTTGCCTTTTCCTACTGAGATTTTTTTAGCTTCCTCATTGAAAAAAATATGACATTTTGAATTCTGTTGTATTTCTTAACCTGATATATATATTATTTTATTCCACATGGAAAACAACTTTACCATCCCCATTTCAAAACTTAAACACCATTTCTATCACAGGAAAGCACATCATGTATTAGCATGATTGTCTATCATGTCATGAAGAGTCCCTTACTCTTGATTCTGTGTCTGAGTTAGGCTTTGATATCTGGTCTCCTTTAACAAAATAACACTATAATAACAGATTTTTGTAATTGATTGCTTCCTTGGGTGTAGGGGCAGACTGGAAATTGTGATGTGTTTTTCCAGTCAAAAGTATTTCTGCTAGTCTGCCTGGCAGGGAATGAAGAAAGGGCAATGTCTGTGGCTCCAGGCTGTTCTGTGATGCAGATGAGAGCTTCTGCCAACAGAGAGCTTGGGAATCTGGAGATGTCCTGCTGCAGAGCCAGGCGTGGGAAACTTCTTGGAGGCTGGATTTGCCAGAGCCTCATGGTTGAGTTTCACAGCAGGTAAACTAAGAGATCTGTCACATCTTCCTTTCTGGATCCTTTTGTGGCTTGGGGGTAAGCACTCCAAGGAGACATAATTCAGCAGAGCTAAGCCTGGTAGCACACAAAGGCCTAATTAAGAATAGGAAAATGGAGACAGGCAAATTAATGTTGGGGTTACAGTTTCATAAAATCACAGGATAATTCAGACAAGGTGCTCAGGATACCATTAGTCCAACCATCTCTGAGCTTAGACCTAGTTTCTTAGGGCTTTGTTTAGTCAGGTCCTGAAGACCTGCAAGGATGGAGAGCATAACTACCCTGGACAACCTGTTTCAATTCCATCCTTAATGGGAGAAAGTTTCTCCCTGTATACAGTAAGAACAGACACATATTTTGTGTAGGGGCAGTAAATGGCAGATACATATTTTTATTGTTGACTAATGCTGGGGTTGATCTGCCTGCCACAGGAATTGGTGGATTCCTCAGCTGTTTTTTGTTCTTTTGTTTTTTTTTCTGGGAAACATGGCTTTTATCAAAGATAAGTTGTTCTTGTCTGTATATCCAGCAGTGACTTATGGCCTTAGTTCAGCATCTACATGAAGAGATATGAAGAGAACATCACCTGGTTAGAGGAGGTAAATAATATGCTTTTGCACAACAAAAGAATCGTTATTTTTGTCAAACTGTCTTTTAATTTAAATTGCTGACATTATAGTGATGGAGTTTACATGAATTGAAAACTGGGTTTGGGAAGCTGCTGCTTTTTCTAATCTTTCCATTGCTTTGGAACTTCAATACCCTGCAGACATTCCTGTGTCCTTTACTAAGGAATGAGTTAGAAAAGAACAAGAATATTCTCAGAAGCACATGAGTAGCCTACCTGATATTTGTGCAAAGCCATTAGAAAACCTGTTGCTTTAAAAAAAACAAAATGAAAAAAATCAGCAGTGCTTTCTTGTGATAGAAAAATATGTTTTCCTCCCTGCAAAAAGAGAAAAAAATGATATTTCAACACCCTTATTTACTGAGTGCTACACTTAACCAGCACATTGGTTGTTAGGCCAGTGCTGTCTGCTGAGCACCAGAAGAGCAGCCCCACACGAGGGGGTCTCACAGGGGCACAGAGATGGTTTTGGGGCTTTTCTGATGTTTTCCTGTCCTGCTGCTACCATTGTATCATGCAGAAGAGTTCATGATCAGGGAAGTGGCCTGTTGCTGGGATTTACCATTGCTATAATGATGCATTTTGGCCAGTTTGTACATTTTATGACTCTCAGGTTTCTGAGAGGTTCCATTTTGACTGAGAGAATGCAACAGGATTTCACTGCAGATGCTTAATAGTCCATCCTGTACCAAACCAGGAAAGTGATGGCATATGAGAGACTAAAAGTTTTCCACTATATAGAGGTGAGCAATGAAAACGTACAAACTTTGGATAACCAGTCTGGAACTGGTTAATCTTTGTTTACCTTCTTTAACCTGGGACTGCACATTTTGTTTAGCAGATCAGGCCAACTTTGATTATTTATCTGAAGTTCTTTATCTAATTCATCCAGCAAATGCATTCAAGACCTAAGGTATAATTATGATCTGATCTGCCATACATGATGGTAGCAGCCTGCTCTCATTTTTGGGTACTAGGGAGTTAGACTCACAGAGTTAGTCTGAAGTGTAGGTGATGCCTAATTGTACAAAGAGATTTGACTTGAGTGAAAATTTAGAAAAAGGGAATTTTGTGCAATACCTGCACTGTTATAAAAAGGCTTTGTCTGGAGAAAAAAAAAACCAAAGCAAAAAGCTTGAATCTGAATCCAATCCAAGGATTGTCTTTGTAAAAGAGCTGAATGAGGGTGGAGATTAAAATGCAGAAAAAGAGAAAATAAATAATTGTTCAAGGCAGAATGGATAGATAAGGACCCATTTAGAATGTGTTTGTGTGGGCAGTTACAACTTGGCAGCTGTGCTGTTGATATTTCCCAACTCTGGGAGTCCACACAGAAGCTCTGCAGCCCTTCTTCCCACGGCCACATTTCTTGCTCTGCTGCCTCTGAGGCTCTGACCATTCCTTCCTGCTGCTGGAGTTCATCAGGAGTGCAATACCTGCCACACACTGTGACATCAGTGACCACACACAAATGAGGGATTCACAGCAAAAGTAGACAAAACTGGGAGAACTCTGGCATTCCTAGCAAGGGCTAGGCTGTAAATAAGGTTAACTATGAAGTAATAGAATGCTTTTAACTAATTTCTTATTCAGTGATAGCTAAAGACATTAAGGCTGATCCCTACTCATTTTCTACTATGCTTTCTGGATTTTCATTGTTCCTGTAATGAAGATCACAACAAGAGCGATTTTTTTTCTGTTGAAAAAATAAATTTCCTTATTTCATAACACTGAGAAAAAAATATAAAGAAATAAGATTTTTTTTCATTACTATTTTCTGTGTCAAGTTTTGACTTTGTTGAAAATCTCTGTCATTAGCAAAGATGCTAATACTAAATATCTTACCAAGCACACCAAAATTTAAACTTTATTTGTAGTAAACTTTGAAAAAGATAATACTGAATAAGAAATATCCTGAGGTGAAAAAAAATCACTCAAGTTTTGCCTTTTACAGACAATTTTTGATAAATATGTTTTCCAAAAGAATTTGATTTGGGAACCCTGTTACAGAGGATGTTACAGCAGACAGTGACTGTTGTGGCTTTGGCTTCCACATGCTCCAAGGCATCCAGGAAGCTTTGGCACTGAAACTGTGAAGAGCTGCAAGAAGAAATTTAGGGCTCTGGTCTTGGAGCAGGACAAGGAGCTGTCTGAGCAGGGTCTTGTCCAATAATGGAGAGTGAGGTGTGTTTGCACGTGGACCATGCAGCACCAAAGAGGAAGGTGGACACAAACCACAAGCATATGAGGGGGGTGTGATGTGTAAGAGAACATCAGCAACTGTGGTTAAAAATTCACTGACAATCAAATAAGCATTTAGTTCCATAGGCAGGAAGAGTTTCCATGATGTATTTCAAAATATCTGTTCTAGCAGTGAAGTTCAGTATTTTGGCATCTGAGGTGAATTTACCACCACACTGATATGTTAAAATGTTTGGAAAAAAATTGAAGAATTCTTATACTGTGTCTTTTGCAGTCATATCAGATGGTGATTAAAGTTTGAAGATTACCCAGAGAGAGTAAAGATGCTGTATTTTAAACAAAGCTGTAAAATTTTATTGCTTCCTGGTATGGCTTAAACAGCTATAACCTAATGGAAAAGGTTTTAAATTTTTTTGGCCAGAAGTAAAACATATCATTGGAGGAGATAAGATCTGCATCCTTATGGCTGTTAAGTAGGATAATGACATTTTTTTTATGATCCTGATGCAAATTTTCTGACTTATAAACTAACTAAAAAGTTTTTTTTATGTAAACAGCTTTAGGTGAGGTTGTGGTGCTGAGGGATTTCTTCCACACTATTTTTCAAATATAAAGAAAAACAAAAACAGAGCACAAAAAGGAGCTAAGCAGTTATGTTAGAACTGCATTTACCCCAGGCAGTGTTATGAGGATGATAATGTGATATTTTCTTGCTTCTAGAAAAGACAAAAAGAAAAACAAGAGAAGGCCTCATATGAACTTTATGGGAAGGTTTACTATTATCAGCCATGCTTAAATGAAATTCTAGAGATCATCTAGTCCAAAGAAGGAATTAATTTCCCTATTTTCCTGTCAAGCCCAAATTTTCCCATGGCTTCATTCTTCTGGTCTTGTTATTATGTACAAACCATATAGTCTTGTATAGAAATTCTGCAAACATCATGGTCTCTGAAGGCTTTCTATGATGTACCTTTTGGGTGAAGATTTAGAATTTTTGTATAAAGGTAGAAGCTGAAGATAAACTGCTCTACTGAATTCTGTAAGAACATTAAATAGAGAATTTGGGCAACCATATGTCCTGAGGATGCTCAGATGCACCACAGACTAATTTGCACCTGCTTTTGGAAGTGGCTGTTGACTATGGAAGGTGTTCTCTCTCTGAAGCTAAAATTAAACTCAGAGAACACCCTTGTACTTGTTCAGTCGGGTGGAGAAAGCAGTTTTCAGATAGGTGGAATACAAGAAGTGCTCCAGATGGAAGCTGTCATCCCATTCCTATGCATACCACAGCGTGGGAATCCCTCACAGCTTTCCACTCCATTTACTCATCATAGCACAGAACAGCCTTCTTAAAATTTATTCTATTTTATTTGATTGTTAATTTTTTTTTTTTTCTCAGAAAGTCTGGTAGCATGAGATCCTTCCTATCTGAAGGAGTGTGACTACACAGGGTGAATGGGAATTGCCATGCTGCAGCTTTCAAGGGCTGAGTTTATCATAATTTTGAAACAGGAGACTGTGAGATTTTGGTTTGCTAATAAAACATGAATAAATACTTCTAAGATGCAGTTTACCTATCTTAGTGTAAAGGTCCATAGGACAGTTGTCCTCCAGAACTACCCAGTTTTCTCCAGTAAGTATAACATGAGTTTAGACACCTAGCTTCCAGGTCTGATACTAGGTGATATAATTTCCACTCAAAAGTTATCAGATTCTCTTTTAACTTCAGCATACCTTGCCATGGGAGGCAGAGATACTACTTCCATTACCATCTTTCTGCCTCTTTGAAAAGTGCTAAGCTTTGAATGGAGAAGGTAGGAATGATTTATAAGGCAGCCTCATCCAGGAGGCCTTCACATTAGGAGGAAAAAAAAAAAAAGAAAAAAAAAAAAGAAGAATATTCCTGAAAGAAGAAAATAAAGTTAAAGCATCTGTTCAGTTGAAGAAAAAGTTGATGGTATGCCAAAGAGTGAATCAATGGAGAAAGAAATATGAGTAGAGAAGGAATACCATTGCTACTGAAATGCCATCAAAAGTGGTGTTTGAATTCATGGAATGAGTGACTGTCCAACATCTTTTGTGCTGAGAAATGAAGTAAGTAAGTGACCAGCTGTAATGTTCCCCTGTAAAAGAAAACAGTATCAAAATGGTGTAAAAATTACAGAGAAACTCCCTTTTTACTTTGACACAGGTCCCACAGGTGGTACCTCTAAGTCCTACCAGGACCCTGTCCCATATGTCTACAGTGAATTAACCTATTGCCCCAAGAACATTTCAGTCTGAACATAAAAAACAGGCTGGGAAAAAAAGGAAAATATATGCCCATTTATCTGGTAGGGAAATGAGACCATGACAAATCAGAGAACATCCCCAAACCTGATGGTTTTTGTAACCTGAGTCTCCAGTGATTACTGCCACTCTCAGCAGTTTATAGGATAATTTCATCTGATACTTCTTTTTTTTACTCACAGATCTGAATGAGGAGGATCATTTTAAGAATTCTGAAAAAAAAACAGGCAAAAATGGACAAAGTTTTAGTTCATATAATTTTATTTTAATAAAAATATATTTTCTCATGCCTTATCCACTCAGCTTGTTTCCAGATCTTATTCTGTTATCCTAACTACACTCATTAAATTTTCACTAGTACTTGAACTAAGCTAATTTAGCTTAGTTCAGTGGTACTTTTACTGTACAGTAAACTACAGTTATATGGAATGAACTTAATCAGATTAAATGAGCAAAGGAAGACTTTGCGGTGCCAGACTACCTCTCATGAACTTTTTTGTATTTTTGCAGCTAATCTTTTAATTGGATTTTTATGAGGAATGTTTGCATTTATCCAGCTTAATTGTTTTCTGCTACAGCCATGGTCCCTGATTTCTCTGTACATTTCTCTCTCTATACCCTATATATAGTTCTGTGCTTGGAAAACACGAAGACAAAGAAGCTGAATGGAAAAATAACAATATACAGAACATATCGTGTGACAAACTCTGCTACATTAGTGCTCGGGTCATTACTATCTGACAAAACAGTTTCTGTGAATAGCTGCATTTTTCATTCTCCATTGATTGCACAGGGAAAGAATGACTGAAAATGCCACAAGTGGGACTGGATTCTCTCCAGCCAGCAAGGCCATTGTTTGCAAAACCTTACTGGGCACAGCACAGGGTGGCACTCAACCAAAGCAAGGCACTTGTAGGATCTTTGCAAGGATGTGGAATTTTCCACTGAACAAGACAGGTTTGGAATTCTACGGAGGCATACTTTAGTAGGGGGCCATAAAAATAACACTGTGAAGGGTTGAGTAACATTCAACTAAAGGTTAATGTAATTACCAGGAAAAACCCTTTGCTAATTACAGACTGTCCTGACTTTTAAAGCTGTTATAATCACATTGCTTTCAGAAATGCAGCTGAAGCTCAGTTAATGCAGTCTGCTATTTGTGTGTATGTGACAACTTGAGTCAGCTCAAATGCTCCCTGAAAAATATGTACCCGAAGGATTTTACTGTTCAGAGGTGAGGGACAGGAGCCTGGAAGGGCCTGCAGTGCTTCTATCACTGAAAAGGAAGTGACAGGAATAAAATGGGGGGCTGAGAATGGGTGCAAAATGGAAAGAGCAAAGATTGCTGCAACCACTGCTTGTGCCTGGAGATGAAGGTGGACAAACGTTGTCCCCCTAACCTCTGCCCATCACCCCATCCACCCCCAGTCCTCTTCAGCTTTCCAGAGCTTGGGCTCAGGTAAAATAGGCACTGGAAACTGCCCCATAATAGGCTTTGATGCCTGACTCCTTCAACTCTTTAGGTGCTTATTCAACACAGTTGAGGGCCTTGTTAATAAAAAAGCATTTATTCTGCAGTGTAAGACTGCCTAGTCTTGATAAATTGAGATTTAAATACACAGGCTAAGCAGAAAAATTGCATTCCAAGCAAATGCTGAGGCTCACTTCCGAGCAGATTTCTTGCAGAATAAATACTGCAACACATTTTTTAAAAAGTGCACGCCCAAATACTTGTGCACATCTATTGCTCCATCCTCCAGATGTGAAAAAATATCAAAAAGAAATAAGCACTTCCAATAATAATAATAATATCAACAACAATAATACAATATTTTGTAGTTTTCCTGCTGTAGGGCAATTCGCAAGTTGTGGGAAAAGGTGTCTTTCTCCAAGCTGAACAGGAAGCCTTCTGCAACCCTTACTCTGCAGAAGAAGGTCTTGGTTCAAGGTGTATTTGGTAAGAGATGAAATAATTAAATTAGTCCCTAAAACTAGCAGTGTACAGAAGCCTGGACAGATGCTGGGACGTGTGGGCACAGGGGTTCCTGTGGGAACTTGCAACTAAAAGAAGAGCTGGGGATTAACTCCTGTGTCTGTGAACTGGCATCAGGCCAGTGAACCCAAAAGGGATTTGTTCATAGTTATGACCCTGAGAGACCTCAGGAAGTCCTTGGGTCTGCTGGGTATGGAAAAGCAGTCTAGGGGCTGTGACAGGAGGTGTGATCTCTGCATTTTGACTCTCTGGAGTACAAAAAAGCAAAGCTTCTCTGCTCAGAGTTTGCAGACCCTCACTTGTGTCCAAGGAAATACTTGCCTCCATGGCAAGTTTTCCTCCTGATATAAACCAAATGCAAGAGAGTAAATATGAATGAACAAGTCAAGTGGCTCACTTTCCACCCAGTGTTCACTTCTATCTGGCCTTTTAGTCACTATAAGCTTGCATTTTGGCTTGAGTGGATGCATTGTCTCTTCCCAGTTTTCCACACATTTTAGTTTGGTTATGGAGCTCCCAGCATTTCCAGTGCTTATTCTGTAACTTTGAGAGTTTCTGAGCTGGAGAACCAACTGTTAGCAATTACACCCTGAGCTGACTTTATTTTAGATTTGGAGGAAACAACTGTGAGCTCTTGGGAGGCTTTTTGGTGCCTTTGCTCTTTCTTTACTGGATTTTTTTCTAATTTCTCTGCCCTGGCAGACTTCCCCAGGAAAGTGTCCACAGCAACAGCAGCTTTAATGGCAGCATCCTGAGAAACCTGTCCTCTTGTCCCCATGGCTGCCCCTGCTCCCAAAGGCAGGTGAGGCAGCTGCCCTTCTGACCCTGCCAGGTTGTGGTTCTAGGTAAAGGTACAGAGAATACATCTTCCTGCATTAATCACAAAAAAATCCTTGGCAGGGATAAAATGGCCAATATAAAGGACCATCCAGCAGGTTTGATTACAAGCAGTCATTGGTGTATGGTGGAGAGGAAACAAAATGTGTTCAGCGATGTTAAATAATGTTAAATAATGGCTTTTCCCTTGCAGCTTCCTTACAGTTTCACTGTGAGATTTGAAATAAGTTTTTACACTCATAATGCTATCTACAGGATGAGAATTTCATCTGATTGAGTGCTGTGCTGTGCTGGCTGTTAACCCCCAGGAGATCTTGGTGCTTCTTTCTATTAGTGATGAGGCCCCTACAAAAATGTGTACGTTGGGAAGAGCCTGACTGCATTCCCCAAGCACTTCCACACATCCTACTTGGGTACTGCAGCCTCTCTTCGAGGGCCTTGTGATAGTTTTGTTCAAACACCTTCACTGATTTCCAGGAGAAGCCCCAGTAGTGGTGTCTGACATTCAGCTCTGCTCAGCCCCAGGTAAGGGAGCTGTGGGAGTGCTGCTGTGGGCTACCAAAAGGGAGAGCAAAGGCTCTTTTGTGATTTCAACAAGATCTCTATTGTCCTGCCTTAAAAAAACTGCAAACTAATTTGAAAAACATGAAAGCTGAAGTATTCTTTGTTCTCCATCAGCATGCAACCACATCAAACTTCAGTCCATTTGCATAGGGGTAGCCTGTGTTTTTTCAGTGCCTAATCAGAGATTCCCATGGTGAGAAGCCCGTGTATCACACTGCTAGTTTGCCATCTAGTGGTATAAACCCCCCCTGATTTTACATCATTTTTCATAATTTCAGTGAAAAGATGCCTCCAGAACAAAAACACAATTTAATTTTTCTCCTAGTTGATTTATTAATTTGTTAGCAGAAGACAGTCTGTTATCCTTTGCTCCATGATCAACGATTCTTAGACTTTGCACTTAGTTCTCCAGGAGCAGAGCCTGGCTCAGAGTATGGACAATTTTTAGACAGGAGAACAGCTGCATGTATTCAGTGGCTGCTCACCACCTTAGGCCCTATTGCTTTCGGTGTTATCCTTAGATTCTTGTGAGGCTATGAGAACAAAACTATTTTTCTTCAAGTATCAGAGAATCTCAAAAAGTGGAACCTAAAGGGAACTTCAGAGGGCACTATCTATATGATAATGGACTTTCAGTGAGCAGAACCATCAAAGGTGGATCAATGATAGCTCAAAAGCTCCTGGGAGATGCTTGTTCAGCCTGTTCCATGAAACTTTCTGGTACTCACGATTTCACAAACCATTTTGGGCAGCATAGATGGGATACCAGGGTCGTGTCAGTCACCCTGTAATGCTCTGATCCATAGGCTGCTGGAGGCAACATTGCAAAAGCAAAAATGGCACTTCCCTGCCATGCCTGGGAATGCTCCTGTGGGACAGCCCCATCACCTCCCCACTGCGCTGCTGTGGGACAGAAACAAAAAGCTTCCACTGATCACGCTGAAGAAAGTTAAAATGCCCAGGAAGGAAGGCTGGACTGGGAAATAAGTGACAGCTACAGGAGCTGAGAAAGAGCATTTCAGGACATGGGTGACACTTGTATGTAGAATCTGCATTTTGTTTCACTGTAGCCTGAGTCTAGCTAAGAATATTTTCCCCTTCCATAATAACACCCATGCCCTTTTTTTCCTTCAAATATGATAGGTAAGCTGACAGTTGCTCACATAGCTATTGCTTGGGCTCTATCTACTGGTTGCTGAAAAGAGAAAAACTAATGTCAGGTGGAGCCCAGAGTCCCAGTGCAGTCGGCCAGTTGCTGTCTGAACCCTTTGTCACCAGCCTGTTGAAAGTCCCCAGAGCTTCAATGGCTACGCTTGCAGCATGCTCAGCCACACAGGCCACTGAAGACTTCAAGTAATGTTGATCAAATTTCTGATTTAAATAAAGATGGAACAAATGTCAAGAAAGAAAAGAACCTTGCTTTGGGTAAAGACAGCTTTGAGGTCTCAGATGTGAAACTCCAGTGGGAAAGGAAAATGAGAGAAAAACTTGTTTTATCTCTTTGTACCCAAAAGGACAAACACCCATTTGCCTTGCAGAACTTACTTGGCTCACCCTGACTACAGCAGGGGCTGGAATAGGAGACACAGATGTGTCTTCACAGATAGTATAACAGTCTGTGAATGGGAAGGAGTGCTAAATACTTGCAATCTGCTGTATGAAACTACTTCTGTCATGCACTTACTGAGGAGCAGAATGGGTAAGAGAGAAGCTGGAAGTGCCATTTTGGGAAAGAGGCACTGCAGCGTGATGGGGAAAATCTCTGTTCTGTGGCAAACGCAGTTGATACAGGCAGCTCCTTTACTCTGCAGGTTTTTAGGTGAAACTGATTGCCTTGCTAGTTTTAATGTGTTTTTAAAAAGGGCAATTAGATGGTAGTGAGAAAGGCCAGAACAGCAAGTGACAATGTCAGCAGGAGAATGAAGACCACTTCTGAGGAGCCTGAGCCATCCTGAATCACAAGAACATTTTCAAAATATAAGTGACAGCAGCTACTACAGATAGTAATATTGTAGGCAACAGGTGGCAGGACCTGCCGAGTAATGAGCTCAGTCGGTGCTCAGCCTCACCTGTGCCCAGTTAGGGCTGGCCCAAGTGCGCATGCTCAAAGATCAAGGGCCAATAAAAGGTGGGGCCTGAGACCAGCAAATGGCTCATTCTGTAGCAGGTCAGCAGCCGTGCTGGTCGAGGCCAGTTCTCTACTGATCCTGTTCTCATTCAGAGCCTATCATCGCTACGAAGTTCGCCTCTTGCAACATCTGGTGGAGAATGCAGGCACAGACTCCCATCTAAACCATCTTCTCCGAGTGAACTTCTCGACTTTCTACCAGAACTCGAGAAATTAGGGTAAGAGAAACCCCTTTTTTCTCTTGTTACTTACATTGCTAAGCCTTTTTTGTCAAAATAAGAAAGATGGGTCTTACTGCCAGCAAACCCACTGAAGCTGCCGCCACCGAAAAGATTGTGGCACAGGCAGAAAGCCAGGAACTCTTTGGCTCCCCGGGTCCTGCTACAGCCCGGGACTTATGGGAAGAGGTTTATGATCTCCTGGCGGACCTCAATGCAAAAGAAATTAACGGCGACATCATTGGCACTGATAACACCTGGAGGGTTGTATGCAGCTTACTGGCGGCGATGAAAACCGAGGTGGAGGCGGCACTCGCCACTGCCACAATTCCATTACAAAAAACTGAGGCGTTCCCCCCCAGGGAAGTGCCCGCGGTGATCCCCTCGGCACCACCTCTTGAGGAACTAACACCTGAAAATGTACCCGCCGTGACTCCCTCGGCACCACCCGCTGAGGAAGACATAATAAAACATGTGTGTCTGGGGTTGGACACTGGCAAGCCTGCCATAAAGGGCATGTCGGGGAAGCCCCACAAAAGCGTGGCCGAATTCCTGTTGGATATCAGCCCAGAAGAGACACCAAAAAATAACGAGGCGGAAACTGCGGCGTGCAGCACATCCGGCTGCTGCAGAGAGACATCCCCACCGCCGCCCCCAGCCCCATGAAAGGCCGCAGAAAAAGAGGCAACCCCTCAACCAGTGGTAATATCGGTGCTGGAAGACAAAATATCGGCCCTGCAAAACCAGGTTGCTCGTGCCGTACAGGTGATAGAAAAAAAGGACTTCGAACACAGCCATGCTGCATCATTCATATCCGTAGCCACAAGACCTCACTAGGCCTCGGGGAAGGGAATGCCAAAGCTGACTCTTTAGTCAGCTTAGGAATACAGAATCTAGTCTCCGAATTCGCCAAAGCCCAGAACAGCCATTCCCTGTTCCATCAAAACGCCAGGGCCTTGAAGCGCATGTTCTCCATCACTTGGGATGAGGCAAAAGGCATCGTCAAAGCCTGCCCACAATGCGCACAATTTGGCCCTACCCTGGGAATGGGTGTGAATCCACGCGGGCTTCAAGCCGGAGAAATCTGGCAGATGGACGTAACATATGTCCCGGAATTTGGAAGGCTGAAATACGTCCATGTGACCATCGACACCTTCTCAGGCATGCTCTGGGCAACAGCTCAGACGGGGGAGAAGGCTCTGCACGTGGTCTGTCATCTAACCAACTGCTTTGCTGTCATGGGGATCCCCCAGGTAATAAAAACAGACAACGCGCTGGCCTACACAGGCGCAAAGCTCAAACATTTCTTCGCTACCTGGGGAGTGAAACATATCACAGGAATCCCCCATTCGTCTACAGGGCAAGCGATCGTAGAAAGAGCCAATCGCACCCTGAAGACATATTTACAGAAACAGAAGGACAGCGAACAGATGGACCCACAGACGCGGCTTAGTAAAGTACTCTTTACTCTAAACTATCTGAGCCTAAGCCGCGACTCCCAAGAGCCACCCGTCCTCCTCCACTACTCATCACAAAAAGTCATCAGCATGCCTGAAATCCAGATTTATTACAAAGAACCGACGACAGGACAATGGATAGGGCCAAGGCCGCTGCTGTTCACCGGGAGAGGGTACAGCTGTGTCTCCACGGACTCTGGACCTCTCTGGGTGCCCAGCAAATGGACACGCCCTGCCCCGACCAGACCAGCACTACCAGCTCTGAACAACGAGGCACCACGCGACTAAGATCTCTGCGTATTGGTCATCTTTTCCCCCATAAAAACTTACAAAAAAATCCACAAAAACCACTTAAAGACAAAAAAAAAAAAAAAAAAAAAAAAAGGGGGGGGGGGGGGATGTAGGCAACAGGTGGCAGGACCTGCCGAGTAATGAGCTCAGTCGGTGCTCAGCCTCACCTGTGCCCAGTTAGGGCTGGCCCAAGTGCGGATGCTCAAAGATCAAGGGCCAGTAAAAGGTGGGGCCTGAGATCAGCAAAGGGCTCATTCTGAAGCAGGTCAGCAGCCGTGCTGGTCGAGGCCAGTTCTCTACTGATCCTGTCCTCATTCAGAGCCTATCATCGCTACGAAGTTCGCCTCTTGCAACATAATATAGTGAAAGTAGATACAACTTTGGATGGCATGTACTATAGTAAGTATATTTATTTGCAGATCTGACAGCACTGGCTTCCAGGCCTCGCATTAATAGAAGAGCTGTGGTATGCTCCCCTTTGTTACTTTTCAGTCCAAATAATTTCTTGTGCACTTTGAAGTTCCTGCAAGGAAAAAAACCAGGATAAGTACACCTCACAAGATACTACATAGAGGGAAAGAAAAAAGGGGCTTCAACACAAACATGATTTCTCCCTGGAAAGAATAGAATGAACACAGTTTTGGATGGAAATAAAGTCTTTGCTGGTGGCACTGATGTAGGACTCTCCAAAATGTCTTAATTTACAAAAGACAGTACTAATAAAACAATAAGCTATGTTAAAATCTAAGGCAGATTCCTTTGGCAAGATCCTGACAAAGCACAGTTAGAAGAACTGGTGACAGCAAGAAGTGGTAGCAAATGCATCTGCTTTATGTGGCATAAACATTTCTCACAACAAATGGAAATCGACACATTGGCCTCCTTAGATAGTAAACATGTAGAAATAGTTATGCAGTGATATTCAAGGAATTCATCAAGCCTTTTATTAGAATGAGAATAGGTAAATGATATTTTTATGTTGGGACTGACCCCATTCTATCAAACTCAGAAAAAGTTGCACTTTGTGGAGTGACTTGGCTCTGCTGCCTTGCAGTTGTAGTAATTTCAGGCCAGTGGAGGGGGAGACAGAGAAATTTTATTAGAAATTCAAATAATCATGTTTAATTTTTGCATTGAAATGTTAATAACTGCCTACTATACTGCTTATAAAATGCTTCTGAGATGTGATCATATCACACTCATGAAGGATGGAAATGGAAAGGTAATAAGAGAAATTCTGGTCGTGATAAATTTTATTTGAGTTGTAATCCACCTGACAGAAAACAGTTGTATGAAATCAGAATGAAAAGAAAATATTTCCTTTGAGCCACATAATAATCTTTCTGAGCTGCTTGTGTTATTCAGCTGATTGAATTCAAGTAAAAAATATTGACTACATCTTTGTTTCTCTTGCAGAGGAAGAAAAGCAGGATAAGAGAAATCAGAAGTTATATGGGCTGATATGTCCTTGCACTGTGTCTCCTAGCCTTTGAGAGGCTCAGAGCAAGGAACTGCTAATGGAGGAGAAAAGATCTGTTATAACACAGATATTCAGAGACTTTGGATGGACGGAGAGATGGCGGAAGAAAACAGAAACTACGTAAATTCCTTTGAGAGAAGCTTTGTAAATCCACCACTAATTTTGTCAAATTTTCCTGTTATATTCATTTGTTTTGCGTAGTTTGGAAATCTGAGTTTTTCTTCCCAAGGACACAGGTAGACAAGGAACTTCAGCTACTTAATCTCAATGCCTCCATGAGACCTTTTTACCCCTTAGGGACAAAACCACCGAAACTCACACAGTTTAAATTGTTGGTCTTGGCTCAAGGAGGTTTTTACATTGATTTAAGCCAAAACAAATCTGTGCTTTTCATTCTGCTATAGCTTGGTTTCTTTAAGAGCTCATTATAAAACCTTCAGCGAGTTCAAACACTTCTACAGCACTCTACAGTGAAGCTCAGTTTGAAATTGCAACTGCTGAGTCACAGAAATTAGAGGGAGCAGTAACCTATTACAATATTTATTTCTTAGCCTCATGACAAATTAGTCCCCAGAGATACTCTTCCCACTTATTCCAGAGATAAGTTTTTTTTTTATAATCAACCCAGAGTTCATTATCAGAAAGTCTGTCTTGATATTCAGCCAAGTAATTGTGATTTTTTTTTTCATCTTAATGTAGTCATATCAGTGCCCTAAAATCACCCTGTAATGCTAATAGGAAAGCTCCGAGTCAGGGAACGGTGGTTTTGGTAAGAAAAAGTACATTAGACTATTTTATTTATTTATTACAAGGAGTGAACTGGTGATTACAGTCCTTGTTTTGCCAATGCTTAAGCATCTGTGAGAAAGCAACAGAACTATTTATATGGTCAAGCTGTTGGGGTTTTTTCCCCCCTTTTTTTTAAACATACTGTCTCTAGCAGCATCTGATTACTGATACAAAAAATAGTGCCTGCTTTGTTGTACTTACACTTTAATTTGGGAGTTGCACAGCTTAGTAGTTTCCCAAAATATTAGTTGTAATTCAGCATAGGCTCCATCTGTTCTGAAATAAGCAACATGGGTTTTAATATCCTCCCATCTGTATGTATATTTTTAGTCACACATTCAAATTTGTAATCTCTCTGCTTCAGTCTTCATTCCTGGCACAAAACCTGAAACTTGTTGCTCATTCAAAAACTTTAAATTATGCTTCTATGTGTATGTGTCTGTATTTTGAGTTCTTAAATCTGGGGAAATGATTTAGAATGTATATGTCTGTAATAATTTTTTACTTCTCCTAAATCTTTAAAAGTTTCTGGTTTTGAACTGTGGATCACATAATTCCTAGATGCCTGTCAGGAAAACACAACAAGATGGAGAAATGGGAGGAAAGAGAAACCTGAACCAAAACTCCACTGAGCAAGGTGCACTGGGAAGCATTCTGTAAATATAGACCAGCTTATTTTCTTTTCACCTTACCATGCTCATGACTTATTTATGAGGGTTTGAAGGACAAGTCTAAGTCTTAGAGTGGCTGACAGGTGAACGAAGGGAGAAAAACCCCCTAACATTTAGGAAACAGTGTGAAACAGATATTCCAAGAACACATTAACATAGCCATTGAGAAGTCCAGGCTGGATTCCTGCTTCACAACTGCTTTATGGATATTGCAAGGTCCTGGTCCGCTATATTCCAAACTCACAGTGTAAATCCAGTGTATTTGATGCATTGTGCATGTGCAAATGACCCTGTGACACAAGTGATACTTACCTGTTTCACAGGGGATGTGACTGGAGACAGTCACAGTTCCCAGTCTGGAACCCAAAGGGGAGTGTGAGGTGTCCTGTGCAGCACAGTGCTGTTCAGGTTGGCTGCAGGTTCTGCCTTTGGTTTTCAGTGCAGTGGACACATGTCATGGTTTAACACTGGACCAGCAATTAAACTGAATAACAGACCCTCTCTATTAATCCCCCTCCCCTCCCTGATAAGAAAGGAGAGAGAATAAGGGAGGGAGACATGGGTTGGAAACTAAACTACACAGCTTTAACGAAACAGTAATGATAAATAGGAAAAATTACTAAATATATACAAATATACAGGAAAATTGATACCACGTTCCTCCCCCTTTTCCCCCAGTAACTCTCATGTCACCACCGAGGCTGCAGGGCAGCCCTGGGAAAGTCCAGGCTGGACTTCTGGGGTCAGCAGAAGTTGGGAGCTGGAGGCAGGAACGCATAGATTTGGGCTGGCATGGATCAGGAACACAGGAGATAAATGGACGAAATCCTCCCAGGATTCTGAAGCAAACAGGGACAGGTGAAGAAGGGGAAGCAGGAAGGGGTTTGACCCTCGTGATCCCTCAAATTTATACTGAGTATGACATGTATGGGATAGAATACTCTGTTTGGTCAATTCTGGCATCTATCTTGTCTGTTCCTCCCTAAGGGAGGGCTGCAGGTGGGACCTCTTTACTCCTTTTCTCCTTTTCCTTTGGCCTCCTTCTGGAGGCCAAAATGTTCCTCAGAGCTGAGCAGTGTCCTTGGCTCTGCACACCAGTCTCTAGCAGTAACTACAAACATCGAGTGGTATCAGTCCTAGAAGCAGACACTGTCTGAGAAACTTGCTGTTAATTTCAGCAAGTGCAGCTACTTACAAGAGACTCATCTGAAAGCAAAAGTACAAGACAGAAAATCACCTTTATCCTGGCCCAAACCAGGACAACATATATGAACAAGGAGGATCTGAGCTGTGACACAGACTTTCAACACTCTGCAAAAAGTATTTTGGCGATTTTGTACAAGTCACTCAGTGTTTGTGCTTCAAGTTCCCATCTTTTTATTTTGGAGAGGCAATGTGGAGATACATACTCAGGATTATCTTTACACTTTTGTGAGGACCTCACTCCCTGTATGTATGAAGGTCATAATTCCCTATTAGAACAGCCCAGTGTGATCAACTGCACCAGAATTCTTGCCTTGTTACCTGCTCATGTTATAACTTTTATAGGAAGGAGCATGACACCGTGTAATAAAGAAAAGCCTTTAAGATACCTGTTCTTGCCACACAATTTACCAGTTGCTTACTGTCCTCAGACATAAGCCCTTCTATTCCTTTATTAACGGCATTTTACAGCTATCTTGGAAAGTTGTCGTTACCAGAACATCAGCTAATCCTTTCCCCACCCCCCACTCCAATCTTCTAAGGAAGTTATAGTCCTTTGACAAAGAATTCAAGTGCTAAATATGAATAAATAAATAAAATTATTTCTCTTCATTCATTGCAAATTGTAACTTTCCACAGGAGTTCCCCCACTCTTTATTTTATTCATATGAGCAATATCAGGAAAGACTGGTTCACTTTTTGTCTTACTCCTACTTATTTTTAATTCCTCTGTAAAATTCTAAAGAAACCTCTCACATTTACTTCATTTTACCCTCCGACAGGGGCCTTTTTAATCTTTGATTCCTCTTATAGTCCCTCTCCAGACTTCACATGTTATCAGTAAGTTCTTACTGAGGTGAGGTTGACAAACCAGTGTTGCAGATATGTTAGCCCAGTGAATGCACAGTGGTACATGAATGTATTTTTTACTTATTTTCCATTTTATTCCCTTAACATTCTTGTGTTTCCATCACAACTGCCCTTTGGGCTAAGGTTTCCAGCAGTGTTGCAGATGTGCTGAAGCTCAGAAACTGCTACAAAACCACATTTGAAGAAGCTGTGTAGGGAGCTTATCAGAATACAAATGATTTTGCATTTAGAAACAAAGGAATCTTCAAAAACACCAGGCCATTGACCTGATATGGTCTCTCTGACAATGAATATTACTAGATACTTTGGACAAGGACATTTGAAGAAGGGGAAAAAAAGGGAAATTCAAAGGGAGAATTTCCATTTACTTAAATGGTCTCTGAACCAGAAATTCAAGCAGAGTGAACACCATTAAAAATTATCTAGTAAGTATTTCTCCATTTCTCCTACTTGCTAGGTTTTCCCCTTTCTTTCGTTTAGCACTTGAATAATTTTTGTTTTAAATGCCATGGTCAGCTTTGAGTAGTGCAAAACAAAAGTAGCATTTGTAGGTCTCCAGTTAGAGTAATTATCATAGCATCTTTTTTTGAAAATAAGTACACTAGAGTCTTAAAAAAAACAAAAAACCCCCAAAACAAAACAAAACAAAACAAAAAACCCCATATAGGGTAAGATTATAAACAGATGGGCTAATTTGATTTGTAGCATACTCTGGTTGAAGTACTTGAAGCACTGGGACAATAGCAATACATTGCTACATGTACTGTCCAGGCACATCGTGATTTAATGGATGACTTGAAAAGAAAATATCACAGGCATGTTGAAATGTCAGTTACTGAGCATTTCCTAATAACCCCCAGATTAATTTCTTGCCCTCTGAGTGTTAAAGAAATGGAAAATGTTGTGCTTTGAATTCACTCTCTACTAATTAGATCATTTTGGAATACTCAAGGTACATTTTATTCTGCCTTGGTCATTTAGAAACAATGCTCTACTAGAGTACAAGGGAAATTGTACTTAGAGGTGAGCTGTTAATTCAGTATGACAGCACGTGGGTGGAAAAATGCATTCGGATTGCAGGCTAAATATTAGATATGAAAGTTTACATCTTCTGCTTTCTTTAGGTTTTGCTCAGGGGAGGAGTGGAGTGCGGTGAGAGGTGGAGAAGAGCTGCCACCATTGGTGCTGAAGGCACAGGGGAATCACAGCCCTGAGACCACCACCCAGTATTTCAGGAATTTTCAGTGGTCTGGCCACTGCCCTTTATTCTCAGCCATGTCTCATTCAATTAAGGAATCTGAGGTACTTGGAGACTCCTTCCCTTGGTGCCCGTAGGAGATAGGCTGAGTTAGTTTAATTACAGGCTGAGGCAATGTTCATGAGAGATTTAAAAATTGCTCCTTGTACTCTATAATAGTAGTGGACTTGTCTGTGAAGGAAATTATTCAGAAACTGCTATTGTGGTGGTGCCAATTTGCACTCAGCATAAGTCTGCTTTACATTACAAGCCCGGACAAGCCCTTACACTTTATTGTCTATGTAAAGGTGATAAGGGGTGTGAAATCGGCAAAGAGAAATAATAATAAAAAAGAGAAAAAAGAAGCTGGGCTTTGAACAGGAGACACATTTAAAGAAACTGTTGTTTTATTCCAATGGAAGACCTGAGCTCCTGATTCACACTTCGAGTATGAGGAGCAGCACGATGCTGTGCTGGGCATAGGCAAGTGTTATCAGAAGCAGTGTTCCTGTCCTACTTTAACTCTGGCCTCCTCTCAGCTATTTAACACAACAAAACACTGCTCATGCAGCTAGCCTGCTTCCAAGGGTGAGGGATCTTTTCTTGACATGCTTCTGTGTTGTATCACTGTCTGCTGTCACCAGCAGCTTGCTAAACTCAGCATCTTCTCTGCAGCATCACCACGACATGAAATCAGGCTTTCATCAGAGGCAAGAGAGGGCACCAACTTTAAATGGGGTCATGTCTATCAAATCTTTGGGTCTCAAGAGTCTGTAATGGTTGCTGAAGAGTCACAGCACTGATCTGCTGAAGGTATTTCTGTATTCATTCATAACTCTTGCCATTTGCATTGACTGCAACAGAGCTTTTTGGGTCTTTTCAAGTACCTGCTGCTTGGGTCCTTACACACTTGATGAAAGCAGCCTGGGTACAGCTCAGAAACTAAGCTACAGCACAAACATGGCCTCTCTTTTATACCTTGGCTTATGTGTGTTTTAAAATCTAAAATGGGACAATAACATGGCGTGAAATTTTCCTTAATTAAAAAAGACCTGAGATTCATAGAATGATAGAATGGTTTGGGTTGGAAGGGACCTTAAAGATCACCTAGTCCCAGCCCCCCTGCATGGGCAGGGACACCTCCCACGAGACCAGGTTGCTCAAAGCTCCATCTAACCTGGCCCTGAACACTGCCAGGGTGGTGCAGTCACAACTTGGGCAACCTGTGCCAGTGTCTCACCACCCTCACAGGGAAGAATTTCCTCCTAATGTCCAACCTAAATCTCTCCTCCTCAAGTTTGAAACCATTTCCCCTTGTCCTCTCACTACACACCCATGTAAGAAGCCCTACCCCAGCTCTCTTGTAGCCCCTTTCAGATATTGGAAGGTTGCTATAAGGTCACCTCGGAGCCTACAGGAGCAACCCCAACTTCCACAGCCTCTCTTCATAGGGAAGGTGCTCCAGCCCTCTGATCATTTTAGTGGCTCTCATCTAGACACATTCCAGGAGCTATATGTCCTTCTTATGCTGGGGACTCCAGAACTGGACACAGTACTCAAATTCAAAATAAAAAGATCATGTGCACCAGGTATTTTTAAGCAAGACAGCAGCAGTAAATCAATCTGCTGTCAAATGTGATTTATTACCAGTCCTGCTTAGAAGCTGCTGTACTCTAGAACTCTAAGAGGTCTGTGGAAAATTCTAATTTTGCATAAAAATAGGTTTCTGGCTGGGATATAAATAAAATTTCATAAAGGGCTATAAAGAAGCAGACCAGAATACAGCTATTCCTACACCCCAAGTTTTTATCAAAAAATTTATGATTATACAGCAGAAGACATTTAACCAGAATTAAAAATGTTCTGGGTTAGGCATGCTGAAATTACCTCTATAAGAACTACCTCAGGGTCACTGGTTATTTTAAAGCTTTTTTGTATTCTTTTGCAGCAATTTCGGGGGTTTAAATTTGGCTTCCAAAATTTTTGGATGGGCCCAAATTCTCACAAAATAGAATGGCATTTTTAAGAGAAAATATTTGAGAGACCTTTTATTCTACTGTTGTTTATGGGCTTTGTGGTTCAGCTTCAGCCTCTTTTGCAGATCTTGAGACACCCTTCAGGCCCCATGACATTTGAGGGGACACAGTGATGGTCTTCTACAGCATCCCTCCAGGACTGAGGTGATAAGAATTGTTGTTTCCCTAGTTGTACCTAGTTGTAGTTCAACCTTATGGCTCCATTCACATGCTGGGACATGCATATACATGGTGGTAAGAGGTTCAAAGTGTCCACTGGCCTTTTTCCCTGGTATTGGAGTTATAGAATATGATAGGAAAAAAAAAAAAAAAGGTGAGCTTTAAATCTGTACCCTGCAAAAATGTCCCTGCACTGAAGCAAAGTAAGATGTAAGCTAGTTTTGTGTCCCATTCTTGGCGCACAAGCTTTGACAAGTCTTACAATTTCCAGACTTTCCATATCTGTGGAGACTTGGGAATGCCTTTCCACTTGACAGGAGGAGTTCAGAATTTATGCTGGGACCACAATCAGCCTTTGGCTCGTGAAAAATGATGGCAATGTGCAATGTCCAGTTCAGTCTTAACTTGCAGAACAGAAGTTGTGGAAGATAAAATTAGGTACAAGAGATCATTTTTTTTCATATTTTTTGCATAATTTTTTGCATTTTTTTTTTAAGCGGTAGGAAATGTTGCTGACTTTTTGAAAGATTTGTCTCAGAATTTCTCCTCTCTCTTTCCCTTCTCCCAAGCCACTAGAGGGCCCTGAAGTCCACTTTAACAGAGTGGTTTGGCAAATTAGGATTTTGGAAAAGACTATGAAAAATATTGAACATCTTTTCCAAAATTCTTGCACTTTCTGGGTTCGCTGTCACTAATGGAATATGCAGGGTGCATACAATCACAAGAAAACAAGGATGTGGGGAAGAAGACAACTTGAAGGACAGTGCCACCAGGTGACTTAGACCCCCTAGGAAAGAACATGGGTTTCTGGAGTTTGGTGGAGGGTGATATGTTTTCAGCAACGCTTGAATTTCACCCGTGTTCTTTCTACTTTCAAGTGTGACACATATGTGGTAGAGGCCCTGTGTGTGTGTAAGAAGCTTGAGATTTCACACCACTGCCATTGAAGTTGTTTGCTTGATGCTAGGCCTCACCTCAAGACTCACCTCCATAGCTTGTCTTTTTGTTGTGGAGTAGTGAAATAGCTCGGTTCCCCTTGCTGTTGAATTTGAGGTACAGGCAGGTTGACCACTGAGAAACAAGGAAAGGTTTCTTCAGAGAAATGCTTCTTTCTCCTTGTAGACCTCAACATGCTTGGTGGGCACACTGTTACTCTATATATGTGGATGTATTTGAGCAGAAACCTTCAGTGCCTTCAGTAACCCTGCCAGAAGAGCACTTCCTTCTGTTTTATCACCTTGTAGTTCAGAGTAACACCCAGACCTGTGAATATGTACAGAAACATGCAAAGTTTAAAAATAAACCTGGAAAATTTTCACTTTTATGCTTCTATGAGACATTTAGGTAGAGGGATGTAAAGTGGTTTAATTGTTGTCTGAAAGCTGGATCACATAAAGAAAGAGTATGCCATTTAGAGCCACCATTAACTCAATCCTGTCCTGGTAGGGCCTGAAGTGTTGGGCACTGAAATACAAAAAATGTCACAATGAATTTCATTGCTTTTCCTGAAACCTTTATCATTTGATAAATGATCTCTAGAGCAGCTGACTCTGCAATCCAAAGAGAGAAAAATGGGTTCCAATAATAAAACTCTAACATTGTCAGAAACTTTCCTAAAATTCTTTTCCTGTGATGTGCAGAGACATACTGCAGTGTAGCCTGGCTCTGCTGCCATTTGCTTGATATCAGTGTCCCTTTCATCCCAGAGTAATGAGTAGCTGTTCAAAGTGACCTCTGCTATCCACCCAACATGCTGTGCCTACACAATCCTGTCTTTTGGAGGGCTTTCAGTGGAGAGAAATGAGGCATGAGCTACATGGTTTTCTTCAGGGTTAATTTTGCAAGGAATTACATGTTTACATAAGAAATAATGTTTTAGACAAATGAGTGGCTGCCAGGCTGGCGACTGTGATTAGTGACAATGGATGAATGAATGTGAGAGAATGAACGTCCCCTTCAGTTCTTTTTAAGCAATTTTTTCCCTCATTAGTGATGATATGGAAGATATTAATATATATGAGTAGCCACCATGTTTATTGTGTACAAAGGCTCATTAGCTCCCCAGCAATAAAGAATGAATGGGATTAATCTCAGGTAACTTTTTTAGCATCTGACTTATTCACCTGGGCTTCTATGGTAAGTAAAGAAAGAAGGCACTTCTAAGAAATTATTTACTTCATCTTAGTCTAGATGTCTAAAATACATTGTTTAACTCATATCTGAGAAGTACCTATCCCTCTCCTTTTACTAAAAAAGAAGCCTAAATGGCTGCATGTGTTGGATAGTATGTATATCTAGCTTTTGGCAAGATGACTCCCACCTGCCCTGTTGGTGTGGTCATACAAATCCCACATTTGTTTGTGCTAAATTGCCAGGTACACTCTTTTTGATGCATATGTGGTAACTGCAGCTCTTGGGACAGAAAAGGATACACAGATAGGAGCTTGAGAGAAACCACAGCTCCCAGGAATGATGAGGTAGAGTTCAGTTATTCCAAAGGACGTCCCTTTCCCAGCTCGGGACTCTCTGGAATGTAGGAGCACAATAACCTCTGCAGCTATGGGATCTCTGGAGGAACTGTGTGGGCAGGTGTAGCCAAGCCTGTCTAGAGGGCTTTGGGTCAAGGTAACAAACACAGTTCCATGTCCTGAGCATCCCTGTGGGTTGCCACTTGCCTACCCAGCAGCCAGCATCCCTCCAGCAGTGATGAGTGTGCTCTGCTCAGCTGCCTGAGGTGGGACTCAGGGTGTGCAAGGTGGGGTGCACAGGAGGAGAGCAGAAGAATGGAGAATGAAGTCTTGGGTAAATGATTTAAAATACACCATCACTCTTGAAGGAGTAGCTTAATCCACTGTCTGCTTTCTTGGTTTGTGTCCTACTGCCTGTATTGCATTTGTTTTATAGGTTAATGTTCTTTTCTCAAAATAATAAAACTTTGCTGTTAAGGAGTGGTTTGAATTAGAAGTTATCTGAACATCTTTTTTTTCTTTTTTATGAGGGCAGAAATGGAATTATAAAATGTTCTATAGTATTTTAATTCCTTCTGCTCTTCTTTCTTAAACGTATTTTGGGTCTTGAGAGATGTCCATACCAAATATGTGGCTTAGTTCCAACTACCTTTCTCCTTAAAACCCTCGTGTTTTGGGGCATAGCCAGATAGGATGACAGAATATCTATTGTTTTTATAGCTCATATTTTGAGTTGACAGCATGAAAAATGTTTTTTCCTTGCAGGAGAATTAAACATTCCTGTCCAATTAAAAAGAAAAAAAAAAAGAAAAAAAAAGAAAAAAAAAGAAAAAAAAAAAAAGAAAAAAAAAAAAGAAAAAAAAAAGGATTGTCTAAAGGGTTTGCTCACTGTAAGCTTCTTGATGCTTTTGGGATCCTCCTCCTGTTCTTTAAGGACTGGTGTGTAGTCTTTCACAGACAACTTGCATTATTCAGGAACTCATTTTTGTCATTTAAATTGTAGGTAGTTTACGACCTCCTAAAAAATCTCTGTGAGCATTGACTGCATTAATGGGATGAAGAAGAAGAAGGTGTTCTTTCATTGCCATATTATATAAAATGTAAAATATCCCTGGTGAGTTACTGCACTTTAGTGACTGTATGGCTCATGCAAGACTGGATGGGGAACTAAATTTCTTTTCAAGTAATGAGTGTCTGTTAAGTGTTTATTTAAAAAAATAAAAAAAATAGGAAGCCTGTTTAATAAAAAAATAATTAAAAAAAATTTCCTTCTCAGAAAAAGAGAAAGTTAACTGAAATAGAAGTTTCCCTCTCTTTTAGGCTAATGAATGGCAACATAATCATTCAGCCAGGGAAAAGTATCTTCAAAACCATGATATCAACACAGTTAAATCTTGTTGATTGATCCTATGCAATAAGCAGGACACCTGTGGCAGCCCCATACAAATTAATCTCTGCTTGAACTTCAGATCCACTTTGCATTTCTTTTGATGATTTCTCTCCTTGTTACTGGCTGTACTGGTGAGACAGAGCTGGAGTGCAGGGTCCAGTGCTGAGCTCCCAAGTCCAAGAGAGACAGGGACCTATTGTTGGGAACCAAGTCCAGCTAAGGAACATGAAGGGACAGAAGATTCTGACACAGGAGGAGAGGCTGAGATAGGTGAAACCTTAAGCCTCAAGATAAAGATGGCTCCAGGGGGATCTTATCAATGTGTATAAGACACATGATGGATGAGAGCAAAGAAAAGGGAGGCAGACTTATCTCCAAAGTGCCCAGTGACAGGACCAAAGGCAACAGGGACCAAATAAAACACAGGAGGTTCCCTCTGAACACAAGAAAAAAGCTTTCAACTGAGACAGTGTTTTGAACTCAGGCACAGGATACCCAGAGGGGTTGGGAAGTCTCCATCTTTGGAGATATTAAAAAGCCATCTGGAAACAGTGGTAGCCTGCTCTAGGTGATGCTATGTGAACAGGGGGGTGACACTGGATCATGTCCAGCCTCTGCCCTTCTCTTTTTTATGCCACTGTTTCTGTGATTTGACAAGGACCAGAACAGGCTCTGACTGAGCAGACTTGCTGCTGTAGTTTGTTCACAGGCATGAGGTTTGGAAAAAATTTTGTGTCAAATCACAGAATGAGAAACAGATTTCAGAGGGTGTAGTCTGTCTCTTTGTCCCTAGGTGGAATTAACTGTACCTAAATAGCTCTTGGCAACATTTCTAGTGCTTAATCATCCTCACTCAGAATTCATTTCTTGATATCTAAATGAAACATCAGTGATAGTCAGTCCTAGATTAATGTTTATTCTTGCCACAGTGGTCACAGAGCAGACTTTATTCATTTTTCCTCTTGAGGGTCTGGCACACTTTGCAAGACTGCTGCCATTCCCTCCTCAGTCTTGTCTTCTCGAGGCTGAACAACCACTCCAATTCCTTCAACTTTTTCTCTCTAAAGACACAGAAAAAATCACTGGGGCTTTTGCATCCAGAGGCCATCATGCCTGCTGGTTACCTACATAGTCTCAGTGCTACCAAACAAACTACCCAGTGCTCTCAGACTGACCATCAAAACCAGTCCCTGGTGTTAAGTATGGCATGCATTGATGGAAATGAGCTAGCTGGCAAACCCACTTAGGGGCTTTTGGAATGTTATATCAAGACTAAAAGCAATGGTTAGGTTAAAACCTATGCACCCAAATGAAACAGTGTTCTCCACCAGGGAAGACTGGCAGTGAGTGTCCACCCCTTGGTGTCCCTGGGCTCTCTGCCCCCGTGGGTAGTATCTGAGCCTTGGGACAAAATCTTACTGAGGGTTCCCATCTGAAGTGCTTTGATATTTTCCCTTGAGGAGGAGCCTCTCTCCCTCCCTTAGTTACACTGGGAGTACAGGGAGAGTACAGGGAGAGGGGAGTACAGGCACCCAGTGGTGTTCCCAGAGCTCAGGTGATATCTTCTCCCTGGGACAGCATTGACCCCTGCAGCATGCCTGAAGTGCACTTCCCTGGAGAATGTGATGAGATGAACCAAAGTCACAGAACACTGGAAAAACTCAAAATCACCAAAGTCATGCCTTTCTCAGTCCTGATGGGAGAAAAAGCTGCTCCAGCCAAGCATTTGAGGCATTTCCTTTGCTATAACAGCACCAGGTGAACCTTAGCCTCCAGCTCTTCAGCTGCTTGAAGAAAGTAAGAGAAAGCAAAAGGAACAATACAAGGAAAAAAAGAAAATAGAGGAGTAGAAAGATTGTGTAAGGAGGGTCCCCCTTGCCTCTTGCTACCCTCTCCCAGCCTGGTCAGGCAGTAAAGGCCTTGAAAGACGAATTTTACCTCTGTATTCATTCCAATACAAAGATGAAGGAGTTATGGATGCACTAAATTCAACAAAAGCAATTCCACTCTCCCCCAAGGATGGTAATATTTACACACAGCTTAAAAAAATAATAAGAGATAAGTCTTATATTCCAAGTTAATGAAATCTGTAGCTTCTGTAAAGATAATAGTGATACAGACAATAAACCAAGAAACCCTTAAGAATTTTCAATCATAAAAAGTTGCTGCTATGGGGAGTAACAAGGAACAAGAGTTTGCTTTTATTAAAGTCTTAGCAAGGTTTTTCCTTAGTCTTTTCTGTTTGAATAGACTTTGAGAAATAAGCTAAGGTCTTTTCTAACACTGAAATTCTGCAGAATGATTAGAAATTCACAATACTTTCCAGTGTCAACAAATCTGTATTTTTGTTCAAGTGGCCTCATTGAATAAAACAGACAAAAGAGGAATCAAGCTCAGGGCACTGAAGTGTATAAAATAATTTAAATGCAAAGTGTAGTTTGTTAAAGTAGAGCATGCAGTTATATGTTCAGAAACATTCTGATGCTTTCAGTCTCTCTCACATATTACTGAAGTATGCACTATTTTGTTCAAAATGCTGTAGTTTAATGCTTTTGTTAAACTCCATTGATTTTAATAGGAAATCCCTCTTGTAACCAGATACAGAATTTAAAAATAAATGTTCTTATGCAGGCATTTGCTTTTACAGACCTCTTTCAAATGTCCTTGGTTATGCTTTACCATCATCTTTGAACTCACCTCCCAAGCCTGCTCTGTGGAGTCTACAAAGTTATCTCCAGGCTCCTTAGAAAACACCATTCCTGGGTGTTTTTTCAAACAGGCTCCTATGGCAGTTTGTAAAGTTTGTACTTCTCAGGCTAGTGGACAGATAAAATGCAGCTGTAGATGTCTGTGGGTACAGCATCAGGACAGCCCTCATGGCAGAAAGTGTTTAACTTCTTGGTGTCTGCTCTGACTCCTGGCTATAGGACCTGAAAATGTAGATGCAAGATGAGAGCAAAAGGCAAGTAGGCTTAATAGCCCAGCAGAGTGCAAAATTTTTGAGAAAGGTAGAGGGTTTGAGCTACATTTAAGATGGATAGGGTTTAAAGTTCTCTCTGGCATAATGTCGATTCTAATAACTTCAGGAAGAAAAAAAAAGCATAATATAATTTTTTCAGTAGTTTGAAGAATGAGGTGTTGAGAAAAAACATTTATCCTAGAGCAGAAAACACAATGAACTTCAGTCACAGACCATGGGCTTTTCAAACCACAGTCACCTCACTAGCAGGAACTGATGATATCAATGGTCTATCATAAAAATATATCAGGGATTATATCAACTTAACTTTGATTTCTTTTATCTCTATTTTACAAAAAAAAACCAAAACCAAAACAAAAAACCCCCACCAGAGCTGGATGAGCCACATGCAGTAGGTGTGGTTTTGTTGGCTGAGCATGGGCCATAAGGATAAACGCAAAAACTTTAATTAATATTTTGATAAGATTATTGAGCTTACTGTTTTTATTTGGTGTCCAATTAGCCAGGAGCTAAAAGAGATCAGCAAAGAATAGGTCTGGAAAAACAAGCATTTGTATGAATGTATATAGAAACAGAGTATATTTGTATATAGAATATATATATATATAACATATATAGATAATATATATATATATATAGAATGTATACAGAATATATATATATGTATATAGTAGAAGAGTTAGGTCATGTTTTGAATTAATAATGTAGAAAAATGACTTGGGAAGAAAGAGAAACTAAAAGGATGCTGAGATATTTTGTGAGCTTTTGCTGTTTTGCAGATTTGAAACTAATCAAATCCATTTGTCATAATGGTTCATTTCAACATTTTTCAAAGTAAAATGCATCACTTTCCAAACTGGACTGATTTTTCTCTCCTTTGATTTAATCAAAATAACTACGTTGTCTTAAGTGGTCATCACTGAAAGCCCATTGATTTCTCATGTTTCTATAAAATAGTTGAATAAAATACCTGCAAGTCCCCACTATAACAAGAGGTGCAATTCCCCAGGCCAGGATGATGCTGATTACTATGGAGTAGAAACTCAGCAGTGACCCTGTTTCAGAAGACGGTGGCATTGACTCTGCTGTGATGTTCCCCAAGTTGAGTTCTCAAGATCACTGGCAGCTGCAAGGTGTAGCAAGTAGTTTAATGATGCTCTGGGATCTATATCACCTGTATAGATTTTAATGAAAGTGTAATGATAAGAATGCACAGTGGTCTATGGGACACAGACAGTTCTCTGTAAATTTTAATTATTTTTTTTTTACACTTCTTCATATGGGTCTTGCATTTTTCATCCACCTAATTATCTGCCTTGCATTCTCATTCTTTCACTGTTGCTCTGTTCTCATAAAAATATTGAGCAGTGGAGTAACTAGGATATTTTGATGGGATTTCCCCCTTCCCTGAGCCCCCTGAACTAGGAGGAATGATGAAGAGTACATTTGTTCACGTGCTTTTCCTCTTCTCAGTGCTGGAACCTGGATTTACAGGAAGAAAAGCTCTTCTGAGAGATCTTTGATCAGTATCTAGAAACTTGTTTGACTGACACAATTAAAGCTGAAAATGAAAGTAACAGATTCTGAAGAGTGGGACAGATCTACTTTAAAGGGATTTGACAAAATTATGTAACACGTGGTACAAGAATACCACTTCTATTCAGCTTGATAGAACAAAGCGACCTCCTAAGAAATTTAACAAAAAGCCATTTTAAAGCTGATAAAAGAAAATAAGTTTTTACACAGCACACTGTTAGGCTGGAACTCCTCACAGTTCCTACCACAGGCAGCTTTTGGCTGGGCTGACCATGACTTGCTGGAATACTGAGACAGCTGATGGTAAAACACTGAAATAAAATCAGCACTTAAATGCACGTAGTTGCACGTATGCATATTAAATCATATAATCTTCTCTTACCATCTCCTTATTAACAAAGGTAAGTGGATTTTGCTTTTAATGAAACCTAAAATTAATCAATAAAAGATGCTGCCCTCCAATGAAGATATTGTGTGATGCTTGTAAAAGCAGGTTTTTTTCCCTTCTGATCTAATGTCAGGCCAGTTGCTTAAAATGTATGTCTAAACAATTGGACGTGATGACCCAAAAACACATCCCCACTGTTTTAGATGACAATAATAGATTCTTAAAATAATAACAGATGATTATTTCCTTTTCTGTGCAGAAGGCATATTATGTTATACTTCTATTTTGTGTTTCTATATTTCTGTATCAATTTTTTTTACTTTACTCACAGTTTCTATTTTGCATGTAAATTTTTTCATATATATTTTAAATGAGATTTTAGAGTGAAGAAAGCAGAAATGGATAAATCTTCAACTACCTCAGCTCTCCCATATTTAAGGGAGTCTGTAAGAGTGGCAAATCCACAACACTATTCATTTCCACTAATTTTTTCTTTACGTTTGTTGTGTCTCTGTCATTCCCTATGTTTATCTGAAGCGTCTGAAGAAGACACATTGTCAACCATCTGCCATGGATTTTATTTTCATTGCACTGCACTAATAGCAACATTGCTTATCTTTGAGGGCTTTATTCAATAAAAAAAATTGCATAGCTGTAACTCTGTGTGGAATGACTGCCTCTGCCATTGAAAAGATCTTACAGAAATTCCTTGGGCACCCATCTAGTGCAATGAAATTCAGCTTCATGCCCAGTTGACTTGTGAGCCACATGCAGCAGGTGTGCTTTTGTTGGCTGAGCATGGGCCATAAGAATAAATATCTTTTCTGCCATCGATGGGTAACAGGATGAAACTGAGGTGCAGAGACAGAGCTGAGCTCCAGTGCTGGGGCTCCTCACTGCTCCTCTGGGGGGGCTGAAGGTGCAGGGCCAGGAACAGCACAAGGGAGGTATTGGGAGGTTGCTGGGATGGAAGGGCGAGGTGCCCTCTCCCAAACCTCTGGGCTTGGAGGTGACCAGAAATGTTCCAATGCATTCTCAGAAAAAAAAAAAAAACCCGCAATTTTTCCTTTCCTTGTCTCAAGTGCTCAGGCTTAGGGAGTAGATCAACATGTAGTTTGGAAAACGTTCTCTTTGGAAATATGTAAAATTTGCCTACTGTACACAGTTTAAACAAATTTTACACAAATATTTTCTTTTGCCTTCTTGGTTTATTAGTGTTATTCTTTAATTAACAGGATGGGGATGATTTTTTTATATCTTTTTCTATAATTTTCTGTGACAATGCAGCCATTCTAATTTATGTATACTGTGGTTCAATATATACCTAGATACTTCATTTAATTCTATCTATTTTTAGAAGGAAATCAGCTTAATCTTCCAAAAGGTGCACAAAGGATTGGCTCAGTAGAAGGGGCACTTATAGGGGACTGAGTAGGATTGAATAGACCAGAAAGAATCAGCTGCTTCCAACATCATTTTCTCTGCCTGAATGTTTTCAGTAAAATTAACAGTAAAAGGTGCTCTGCGAGTAGTTACAGAAACCTTCCTAGACATTACCTTGTCCTACTCAGGGCTCTCCCATCAACATGGAGCTTTGCTGTTTGGCCATACAGATGCTTGACTTGCTCATTCCCACCAGAGGTGCAGTTTACATAGGCATTCCCTGCTCTGCTTTGCTGAGCTTCAGCATTTCAGACAGACAACTAGACTCAGCTCTGGTTCACAAAGTGCTTATATTACATAAAACGTTTGGTTCAACAGCCTCCAAATATTTTGTCATTAGTTTCAGGTACTACTGTTTAAATAGATCAAAAGGTCTGACTGCAGTAGCCTGTTGTGCAGGGAACCCTACAGCTTCCATCCTAAAGCACTCAGGTATTAAAAGTAACAAGCAGATTTAAAAAGTACTGTACTGAACTCTTATAGCAGAAGGTACTGAACTGTAACAGCAAAATGATGTTTCATGGAATTTTTAAGTTAAAATAATAGTTGGGAAAAAATGTTTTATAATTTTATTATTTATACACTGATGTGTACTATTTGGGTGCATTGCTACTGTTTGGAAAAATACAGTTAATGGGTAGGAATGAGTGGACGCTCAATCTTGAAGTAATAATCTGTGTGTTTATTATTTCTACTCCTAGACCCATATGTTTGATTTTAGGTGATTTAATCTGAGCCATGATTAACTGTAGAGGATAAGGTAAAGCCCCAATCTTTCCATATTCATATGCATCTATATGTCTTTCAGAGTCTTGGTAAAAGTAGGTAGCATGCACATTTTGAATGAAAAGTATAGAGAAGAAATAACTAAATAAACAAGAAAAGAACTAAGGAAGATGGCCACTCCTGTATTCATTTGTATATATTATTCCTCTAATGTTTTTGTGAGCCCATTGTGACCTGGCAGTGCTCCATCACCCTCCTCACAGCTTGTTGTAGTAGAAGACACCTCTCATAGCTCAGTCCCCTGGGGAGAGCCACCAGTGAAGTGCAGTGACTGCTCATCCTGCTCTCTGTGCTCAGGGAGGAGGGGGGAGGTTTGGCCAGAGGGACTTAGTGTGCATTTTCCAAAAGAAGAACAGGTGCAGACCAAGATAAAGGTGATTCATATTCACATCTCTTGTGACCTTTCACTAAGACCCACTGCACACATTCTTGACCTTTCCATGGTTCAGCTGCTGCAGTTTGCAAAGAACGTGTTTAACTCTGCTATTTGCAGCAGGAGTTGTGTATTTGTGATGGAGGGTAAGGTCTTGCACAAAGACCAGAGGGCCAAGTCACCTCGTGTCTTCTAGACCTAGGACTACCTTAATCTACTTTTACAGTTTTGTGTCAGAGAGTAATGCAATGGTTATTTTCAAAACTGATTGCATCAGTGCCTAGTTTAAGCCAAGATAGCTGTAAAGTTGTCCTGTGTAGGACATGATTATCCAGACATGCAAAAATCTCAGCTGAGTAATATTTCTTGTATTATTTGCATTACATAGGAATGCCAATGAAGTTTAATTAATTATTTATACAGTTTATTATTATAAAGGAAATATCTTGTTATATGTATTACTAATTAATGCTTATTAATTACTTAGAGGGAGCATTGGTTGAGCATAACAGTGATGTGCAGTGTCTCAGGGAAGTCTTCCCACACAGGCTTCTTTCCTTGTGTTACTGACTGGATCTCCACCTCCATCCCAGCCAGACCCTCCTGACCAAACACAGAAGCCACTTACACAGAGGACATAGCACATATTCTGTTGCTAAAGAGACCAGTGATGAACTCAATCTCTCTCTTGCTTTCCTCTTGTGCCACAATATTGTTGCCACTTTTAAGAACTTAGTGTGTGGCAACCTTTTTGCTGGATGTGCTGTGTTCATAGGCCAGGTGGCACAGCTCTGATCCACCAATTTCAATGTATGAATTACCCAAGCATCTTATAGCTTAGAATAATTAGTTTTAGAAGAAAATTGGAAAGAACTTTTGTTACATGTGCTAATTATAACAGGTCATTGAGTATAAGACTAACAGGTAATTCAATGTTTTAGAGTATGAAATTTGTCTTGGCTAATTCTAGCTGTCAAAGCTAAATTAGGAACACACAGGGGAACTAGAGTAATGAAGTCATTTAGGTTTTTTCATACAAGGGGAGTGAAACTGACATCAGAGCAAGTTTTTCAACTATACTTAGATACATATTTTAGATATACTTCACTTATTATGGAAAAGCCTACATGAGTAGCTTAGACTGAATGATGAATATTTAAATTACCTGTGGCAAATCTTTGACTCAGTAGTGTAGCAAAGCAGATTGTGTAGTAAGAAAACAGCAAGTTAGTAAAAGCCATTGCTCTCAGTAATCATTTGAATCATTGAGATAACAATAATAATAAATAATGAAGGAATCAACCTGGAGGAATCAGCACGAGTGTGTCATTAATTTACTTGTTTACAGTATCTCATCCTGCATCAATATTTATACCAGGGCTCACATTCTCTTCTGTCCCTCTGCACAGATATTATCTTTTTGTACTTCTTGTCTGGTTGGCAGGATACAGTCAATGCAAGGGTGAGGTGTAGTGGAAATTATGTTATTTGAATCTGGCCAAGGTATCTAAATTGCCAGTTATATCAGAAACACATTTAATGCAAAAAGAGGGCAATCAATCTAAACAACAAAACACGGGCTGTTCATGAGAACTGATGAATGGTGAATTAGCAGTGACTGAAGAAATATGAAACTGCTGATGTGGAACCCAGGAATACTTTCAAATATTTGCTGTTTTCCTACTTTCATTTTAATTCTGATTATTAGGTTGTTGCAACTAGGACACAGAAGTCAAGGCAAATGACTGGACATGACACAACAGCAGATGTTTGTAGCTGCATTGGAATTAGAAGTGCTTGTTTGAAAGCATTCTCTCATTTTAAAATCTAATACTACATGTATGAGATACTTTATAGTTTCAGATCTAACAGCTCGATTGAGCGAACATTCATGGAAAGAGTTTTTCAAGAGCTATTAAAAACTACAGAAAATTCTGGTGTAACAAGGAGGCTGCTCAGCTCCTAGGAAACAACATTTAACAGCAGCAGATAAGCAATATGCTCTATGTGTCAAGAAGGTGATTAGTTACATTTTCTTAATAACTGGGGTTTTTGCAATTGAGAAAGAGAATTGGTGAGTCCATGGTATTCTTTCCTGTCTTTGTAGGTAGACAGGCAGGAGGTGCTGAGACTAAGAGAAAGGTGGCATTTCTGTGGCTGCAGTTCCCAGCATGGGAAGGCTGAAAATCTTTGCTCTGAGAATGGGGAGGCTATTTAAAAGCTATTAAGGGCATGTTCTCCAATGTAGCTGGAATATTAAAAAGATCTTGGAGGTTATTGAGGGGAAAAGAAAGCATAATGAGAGGAAATTCTTGTGGCATGAGTCTGACTTGCCTATGGGTAGGAGATGTCACTGAATTAGCTGTGAATCATATGAACCCAGCACTGCTCTGTGCCTTTTGGCCTCTATGAAACTGCAGTGCGTGCCTCTGCATTTGGTGGCTGTATTTTCATGTTGTCTCTAATCAGCTTTTCTATGTCAGTCATTTTGTTATTCTATTAGAGGCTAAGCTTGAAGAGCAAGCTGTATGTAAATCCTATGGCACTGATGACTTTCTGTCTGTGCTAGAGCTAATGGACAAAGCAAGGATAATGAGTTGGGTAACTCTGCCTTCCAATGGTATAGCATAGCCAGAAAACATTTCTATAGAGGTCATGAGAAGTGTGGGATGCAGAAATAACTAGAAAAGAAAATAATTGTATTCTCAGAATAAACACAGAATGACACTCTCTGTTTCATCCCCGAGTGCTAACCTGTGGCCATTTTAAAATCCAGATTTGTAACCCATCTAGGTGGCAGCTCCAACCATTGGTAAGAGATTTGCCACAAGGGCAAATGAAGAGGCTGCTGGGCAGCTCAGCATCCCATGGGCTGTGCTCCCAGCTACTTCTCTGCCAGTCTTTGAGGGTGTTGGAGATGTATCTGCTGCTTCCTTTGGAGCAGCAGGTAAGGGAGGAACTCACTATTTCCTTGAAGCAATTAGAAAGCTTTCTCCTGATATTAGAGGGATCTGCATTACCTCAGAAAAGGAGGTACCCAGGATTTCTTCAGTGGACATGCTGGGCTCTCCATACTCCTTTGCTATGGTGTCCTGAAGGTGGAAGTCTTGCAGTTAATGCAGATACCACAAAAGTTAATGTTTTTGTTTCAACAAAAATTTCCTTTTTTAAATTAATAGAATACTCAGAAGCTGCTGTCACTTTCCAAAGGCTGTAAACATGGAGATTCTTGTTGGATCCCACAAGGTCAAAGTAAACACAATATCAAGTACAACTACACAATTTTATTAAAAACAGACAGACCTGGTAGGCATTAAAAATATAATTGTTAGCCTAATCCTAGAGGGAGGGAAGAGGAAAGACAAAGAAAGAAAGGGAAAATAAAACACCACCCAAAGGTAGAGAGGAGAGAGTGAGAGAGAGAAAGAGAGAGAATGGGAGAGAAAGGAGAGAAAAGTCACCACCCAAGGATCCAGTGGCATCCTGTTGGTCTCATGGCAGAGAAGATGAGGTGGGGGGATGGTCCCATCCTAGGAGAAGGACAAAGGGTTAGAGTCTCTCTTCCTTTAATGCTATCCATTTCTTGCTGTGCCACAGCTTCTAGCCAATTGTTTCTCATCCTGACTTGACCTGGAAAGTTCCATCAAGCAGTCACCTCCTCTGTAGTTTGCCATCTTCTGTGTCAGCAGAATTTACAGTTTCTGGCTAGGTGTTTTCCCCTGATTATCTCTCCTAGTTAACAGTTTCCAACCTGGGCCTGTCAAGGAGCTGTTTTTTCTCAAACTTTATGACTTCCCTCTTACCTCTTCTTGGGCTGACTCTTCTCAAGCTTTACGGCCTCATCTCTCGTCTCTTCTCAAGGCCTTCAGACAGCTTGAGAGAATACATCATTGCATCATTCATCCTGCTCATTACAGAGAGAAAGATAAGAGTATCACCACCTGCAGGATTCCATGGCCTGGGCTGGTAAACCAGTCCTATGCAGAGCTCCAGGAAACATTCCATATTGTATGCCATTTACTGGGAGGGGCGGGGGGGCAGGGAAGTCTGGAGTGCTTCCAGTTGCCAATTGTTTTTTGAGGCAAAACCTGACTGGAACCTCACCATCTGGGTGCTAGGAGATAATGCTTCTAAAAATGGATTGCAGTGCAAGAGGGTCACCTGTGCAAGTGGATGGGACTTGAGAATATTGACAAAGTGGCAGACTTCCAGTACCTGACTAATTCATCCTTTACCTATTCTGCTTGTCTTCCAAATCCAATGTTGGCAGGGAATGTATGTATGACATGTTCACAGAGGCTAGCCAGAGCTCATTTATTACATTTATTATACATTATTAGTACATTTATTATGCTAACATAACCAATGTCAATAGTTTACATTGGAAAACTGATGAGTTTTTATTATTTGAAGCTAGGACAAAAAATGTAAATCAAATTAAATTCAAGACTATTGGTTCACTAAGCTGAAAAAATTGCTTAACACAGGAATTTTATTTAAAAGCATGAAATAGTTTTCTGGCTGCTAGTTTCCTTGAAGGAAACACACCACAAATTTTATAAGACTTGTTTAAAAACAAGTTACAAATTGTTCATGGAAATGACTTGTAGTGATTAGCCTTTATTCATCCTTGTATGATTCAGTTCTTCTGGAGTATTATTTCCTGAGGTATTTGGCTTGGAGAAAAAACAAACTTGGCAATTCTTTTTCCTAGGAAGTTTGGTTGTCTTCAGATCTCGATGGATGATGCAATAAGGAAGGTTTTACTCCTAAAACGTTTCTCACAAATAAAAAAAAAGGGAAATTATAATTGTTATTGTTGTAATATAGAGAGCAGTAAAGCATTACTACATAGCACATATTTCCCCAGACTCTGGCAGCAGCTACAAGAAACTGACATTTTTGTCAGCTGGTTGCTTTGAGCAAAACAACTGAAAAGTGAAGAAGCAGAAATGTCAAATTTAGACAACAGCTGAGGCTTCCAGGGCTCTACAGATTGGAAGATCCTCCACCATGAGAACTGCCCTTCAGCTGCTCTGAAATACTGAGGCTTCTTTGCAATTTAATGACCTTGTGTATTTCTGTAATATGTTGTGATTAGTAAAATTGTATTTTGTGGTTAACATCTGTGGGTTTTAGTATGAACACTTCCCTCTAGGATTATGCAATTATGAATGGATGTACCTCATGAATGTTCAGTGCCAAGGTCTGATCCTGCGAACAATCCTCAAATGAAGAAGCTCTCTCTGTTGCAGCATGATTAAGCCTGCTCTTCCATCTGGGAATGGACCACACAGCCAGTTTTAGCCATAAAGCTGCACACAGGATAGAATAGGACCTGGATGTTTCTCACACAGGTAATTTTGTCCCCTGGTGTCTTTGCACTTTCTGACATTTTCTCTGGCATAGGTTTCACTGAAGGAGAGATCTCTGTAGTACTGATGTCTACATCTAAGCTACTCATAGGGATGCACTTTGTACTCAGCAGAGCATTTTAGGGCACATAATGTCCCATCTGTATCAGACAAGTCCTTCTGTTCACTGGCTGTAATGGAAATCTAGATAACCAGCTCAGATGTAGACATCAGCCCAAGAAAGAGCTGTGGTCACCTGCTGAATCTCACTGTGAGTATGTTCCCCTGTTTCTCTACTTCTTGCTCTCAGTTGCCTCATGTAGAACAAGCAGCCCATGGCCCACGGTGGCCTCAGCTCCTGCGCTGATCTGCTTATAGACTGACTTCTCTGATGCCCAGCCCGGGGTGTATTTGAGGATGTACTTTGTAAAGAGTTGTTTGTGTCAGTAGCACTTTGACAAGGCCCATAACAGAGTGGCTTTTGCATGAATCTCTCCCTTTATAGGATTTTTTGTCTCATTCTGTAGAGATCTTAAAATACGACACACAAGTTTCTGTGAAATGGCCTTCCTATAAAGTTTATGTCCATGGCTAGTACAGCTGGAAGTGGATCTGATCTGCTCATCTGGCTGATTTGCTGAAATATATTCCACCACTAACCTGAAAAGCTGAGGCTTTTCTTAGGAAAAATTGTCATGCAGAGGCAAATCTAGCCCCAGCATTGCAGATGTGTAAAGCACTTTGGCAGAGATATAAATGTTGTTCTGCTGCACAAGCTGTCCTTTTTATTTCTGCAAGACACAATCCTTCTTTCAGAGGATCTCTGTAGGACAGACAGTGTGATGCTGATGGTGTGTGGGGGCCCTTTGCAGCTTTTTGCATTCACCTTTGGAACTGATTCATTGTATGAGCACAAAGCCTGTAAGGAGAACTCTGAAATCGCTTCTGTATTTAATGAAGGTGAAAGGCTATTTAGAGACTTCAGAAAGAAGTTAGTCAAGAGTTGGAAGAAACATCTGCTGTCAATCCCTTTTTTTGTATAAGATTGTATTCTGAGGTTGTTTTGTGCTTCTAAAAATATGTCCATGAAACATACCTCAAAAAGAAGAAAGACCAGAGAGGGAAATTTTGTTTGAATGCATTAATGTGAGATATAACTGAGCAGTGCCATTTCAAATTCCCTCTGAACAAAGAGCTGAACAACAGAGGACAAGGACAAGGATAGGAGCAGCATTGTCTCTAAGTTTCTGTCTTCTCAAACTATTCAGGGTAAAAGAGGAAATGCTTTTCTTATAGTAGGTTGGCAATATATAACCATTATTTTGTCCTCATGATGTTAAGACTGGGATTTAATGATTATTTAAGGTGATCTCCCTTGCCTGACAATATATTAATAAAAATGTTGTGCTTGCTTATCCTGCTTTGCTGGACTTCCTAGAGTAGAAAACTGGGAACAGCCTGTTTTTTATATTTTCCATAAAAACAAGTGGAAATAAGGTTATGTTTTTATAATGGACATTGGAATTGAATCAATGAATAAAACATTGCTATTCCTACATGGTAATGTAACTGAACAAAACTGAGTATTTTAATAGTCATCATGTGAATATAAAAGCATCAGAAGACAGTGATATGCTCAGGGAAAACTCAGGGAATGATTTGGGAATATTTCAAGATTAGTGAGAAGAAATATGTACAAAATTTGTCTGCATGTGAAGGCAAAGCTCATCACTTTGGTCAGAGCTTTGTGAGTTGTCAGTCCAGGAAACATCATCTACTGTGAGAACCATCTCACTTGGATAGACATGAAGTGTGCTATGTCAATGTGAATTGCACAGTGCATCCTCTAGAAGCAATGCAAAGAAATAGGTGCTTTTGGTAAAAAAATTCTCCACCCTGTTTTTAAGATTAAAGATATCACCCTCTGGAGGTGTTTATTTTTTGTCACTTCAGTTTGAGTTGTTGCCTTTAGTGGTATATTTTATAAATTTAGATCCCTAAGTTAGGACAATTGAGTTTGACTACTAAACTAATGTGAGATGTAGGACTTCCCCGAAATTAATTTTTTTGAGCTAAAGCATTTTATGAAAAAAATCCCCAACAAATCTTCGGTTCAGAACGATCAGTCATGAAAGATATACTGCATTTTCTAGTAAATTGATCCATCTGTTAATTATATTTACACAGTTTTTAAAGCTCTTGGCTTTATTTATAGCCTGAATTAGTCTAGCTTCAACTTCTGGTGGATAGATCTCATTAAGTTCTTGCCTGCTTCACTGAGCTATTTCACAGCTTTGTTCCCAGGTAGTGCATGTGAGGATTTATCTCTTCTTAATTCACTTGTCTCAGAATCAGGTGCCTATCAGAACAAATTATTTAGTTTCCCTCAGTAGCCCATGGAGACAGAAAATTATTTATCCAGGCTGTTTGAGATATTTATTTTATTTTAGAGGAAAAGCATCCTGGGTTGATAATACTTTCTCTCTCCATCAATTACAGAGGAGGACTGGAAGAAGTAGTTTACAGTAGATCAGCTAAGATCAGGTGGAATAATTCTCTGAGATGTGCTCATGATGTTCCTGACCTTTGATTCATTATATTTAACATAATAAGTTACGGAATTAGCTTAAAGGGTTTTTTTCCTTTCCTTCCTGCTCTTTCACTGAACTCCACTGAGTTTCTCAACACTCCTTTCAATATGTGGACACCAGAAATGGACACATTTCCCTCAAAGTAACATTCTCTCCTGCTCCTACTTAGGATTTTCATTCAGAAATGTAAAGATATAATATAAGCACATTACTTTGGGACCTCAGCCTGAATTAATTTTCTCCCATAACCCTCAAATCCTTTCTGAATAACAGCATCCCAGAACATGGTTCTCAATCCTGTGCACATGGCCTACATTCTTTAAAAAAAGAAATCTTTTGAGGGACTAAGCTAAGCCGATTTCTTTTTAAATTCCAGATCTCAGGACACATAAGGCAGACACTTTTCAGAAGGAAAATTTGACCTCAGCTGAAATCACAGGGATGTGGCTCAGAGAGGACAGTATTTTGTAAACCATATAATCTCCTCTCATCTCTCATGTGGTTTGGTTTTTTTTTCATGTATTTTCAAAGAGAATGATTGATTTTGTGCCTTAAGAATCCCAGTGCAGCCACAGAAAATAGTCATAAATTAAGTGTTTGAATGCCTGACATGTTGTGCCACTGAGGATTCCTACAGAATTAGCCTGATGTTCAAACATTCCTCATATGTGCAGTGGAAGCTCTTAGGAAGGAGACCTATATTTTCTGTGCCCAGACCTTTATTTGGCTGGAGTCTGATCTCAGCTGAACCAGTCTGAATCTGAAGTAACATCACTGACTGTTCAGCTGGTACTCTAGGTTTACACACTAGGTTTACTCAGTGCATCCTGAAGACTCACTCAGTCTCCATCTTTAAGAACTGAGTGTATCATTTACTGGAAGTTTGCTTTTAAGAGAGAAAATAATGAGAAGGGAACACTGAAAAGTTTCTCCATTTCAGGGGTGTCCTCAGAATCTTAGAAAGATGTGAAGTGCTCATAGAGGAAGTATGGAGAGGCTAATTTGGCATGGTTAATCCCAAATTGTCTTACTAAGGGTGCATGGGTGGTGCTGGGGCATGCCCACAAACCTGGTGGCAGACAGATGCAGCTTTGCTGTTCTTCAGCTCCAGGTCAGAAGCCAATTATCAGTTACTGATACTTATACACAAAATGCCAGGTCTTGCCAAGTATTCCTACTCTCTGGAATGGAGTATAAAAATAAGCAGCTCATGGTGAGACCAAGAGATTTTAATGTTTTAAATTGATTTTTTTTTTAAGAAGGCCTCAAATGGTCAGATGTCACTTCTGAAGGGAAAAGTTAGAGATGAAATCATTATCAAGCACTTAACTTCTAATCCATATCCTTCACAGCTCTGGACTTCCTCCTTTGAGACTGTGTTTTATTGTAGCTGTTAGTTTTGACTGTAGTTACAGGAAGCTAACTTTAATAAAGATGCCTGAAGAATTTTCTAGAGAACAATTTTCTTTTGGAAATGCTCTAAAGAACAAATCTTTCCCAAGAACGTATCAAAAGGTGGATAAATTGTAGCATGGAACACCCCAGAGGCATTAAAACTGCCATGACTGTATAAAAGTGTTTTCTGCTGGCTATACAGAAATACAGATTTTTTGGGGTATATTTATTTTTATTGCCACTTGCTATGTGTTCAAAGTTCCTGTATAACAATGTAGCATGACAGCTGTATTTCCTCTTATGTAGTATTACATGTTTTGAAAAATATTCTGAAATTATCACAAGAGAGTGCTCTTAAATAAAGATAAATTATAATAACTGTTTAAATTCAAGGAGAGTGCATCTAGACAATTCAAGAACAGCTCCTTTTGGACACCAGTGTGACAAGCAAGCCAGTGCAGCAGAACAACATCCAAGCTCCTGCAGGCTTTCAGGCATCTCAGTTTCTCCAGAGTTATCTTTGTCCTGGAGACTGTCTAGTTCTGACCTGAAGAATGCCTTCACTGAGCACCTTTCCTGACCTCTCAGACTTATTTTTATAGCTTTTCTCTTATTTTCTCATGGTAGCTTCATTCTTGATTTTTCTGTTTGTTGCTCTCATTCCTTTTCCCATTCCTACATCTTTCCCAGTCTGTTTCTTCCCCCCTCCTTCCTGTTCTTTTCTTATTATCATTATCCTCCTCCTGTTCTCTCTTCTGTGTCTGGTTGGATGGCTGTGAGGAGAGTCACCTAAAACATGTTTTCACATTATATATATAAAATTTCCAGCTCGAGGAAATACAATGATACCAGGTGGCTTTAATAAAACTTATTTTCACATTATCTGACTCAAAAGCCCTGACTAGCCACCACTTGCCCTTGGTTATTAATATACTGGTACCAGAACCAGTCAGATCTGAGTCAATTTAGAAAGATAATTCACAACTGACTTGGGGAGGAACAGCTTATCCACTTGAGACTCCTCACAGCTGTAAGTAATAAGAATTTGTCAGCTTACATTAATTTTCACATGTCTTGGCTACATTGGAGACATAAAGGCAAAATCTAGTGCTCAGAAAGATGACGTGGAGTGGAGGAATCCACAGGGAACCTAATCAATGCACACATCACATTGATGGAAAGTAGTTTTTCATTGAGGCATGATGAGATATTTCTCCTTGTTTAACTCTTCCAGAATAATGTGTAGGAGAAAAGATAATAGAATGGAAATAGCATCTGCAAAATATATGACGCAGCTGGAATATTTTGTGGAATGCTGCTCAGTGAGCTAAGACATCTCTCACAGGGTGAGTTCTATGCCTGAAAGATTCATCCAGTGTGCATAAATATAGGTGAATTTCAGCCACAGAAACATGGATTACTTATGAAAGGCTGAGTCTGATCTCAGTTACAGCTTTGTGCCCTGAAATGGATTTGACTTTACTGATAAAAGTGGGATTTGAGTCCAGCATCATATTTGACCTGAGCAAACTGTTGCCCTTTACTGCAACAGTCATAATTTCAAGAGAAACTTGGTAAAACTGAGTATTTTAAAAACAATTTTACATATTTACAAAAGGTACAGAAAATCCAAAAATTGTCCACAGCAAAAATTTCCAACCATCCACCTGGCTACCAGGAGGCTGTTCTTCTGGATCTCTGTTTTTACATTTGGATTAGAAAGGCAAGTAGCAAGAGGTGCACACTTTTAGGGGAAGGCAGAATATGAGGATGCAGGGTCCCCATTTGGCCCTGGATGAATCATGGTGGATCAAGCTGAGGGCAGGTGTACATTTTCAAAGCTGGTCACTTCAGACCTGCCAGAGTTCTCAAGTGTCTGGCAGTCCTGAGTAATTTTTATGCCCACATTGACACTGTAAATCAGTTATTTACATTCCATGTGTTTTATCTGTGGGAAATCAAGGCACAGATGAACTGAGTAACTTTGCCTGAAGGCACACAGACTAGCTCAAGATACAGGATAGCCTCAGGATAAAGGCTCCTTCCCTGATTAAAATACAGTTGCAATTCTAGTGTGGAACAAATGAGAAGCCTAGACCAAAATACAGTCCACTTAGTTGGCATCATTCTGTGCTCTCCCTAACTGATTTTATCATCTACCATTTTTACAAGTATTAAGCAATATAACAGGAAAATGAAATGGCCTAAAGTTGTACCAAGGGAGGTTTATATTGGATATCAGGAAAATTTCTTTAGTGAAAGGGTTGGCAGGCACTGGAACAGGCTGTCCAGGGAAGTAAGTGGTTGAATCAGCATCCCTGGAGGTATTTAAAAGAGTAGACGTGGTGCTTAGGGACATGGTTTAGTGGTGGGCTTGGCAGTGCTGGGTTAATTGTTAGTCTTGATGATCTTAGAGGTCTTTTCCAACCAAAGCAATTCTACGATTCTCTCATTCAGCCTTCTGCAAAGGTATCTCACAGCATCACAAACACTAACCTTATGTAATGTAAAGGATGGAAAATATCATGTTACATAAAGAGACATGTAGCCGAGTGCTGAAAACTCTTTTTATTTTTTTATTCCGTCAAGTACAAAAAAGAAATTATTTAGGACCCAAGACTTTTGCTTCTGGTGACTGAATTTGTCCCAAACACTTCAGTATAATACAACATAAATAATACGAGAAATGCAATATTTCTCATTCAGAGGTCATAATTGGAGTAAAAATTAAGAAGTATGTTACTAGTTTTGCAAAGGTTCATCCATTGTCACTTTGCTGTCAAGATTTCAGAAGGTAACTGATTGCCTTGCAGACCCTAATTCTGCTCCCAATCTAGTTTATTGTCATTTTATTATGTTTAATAGTTTCCTCTGATGCAGCCATTTGAAAGAGCACAATCAAGGTCTAAATCTCCATGAGGCTAATATATATCTTGTATGCTTTAAGAGCTCCCACTTTAAAATAAATTCTGGCAATTAGCTTTTAATAAGGTCTCATTATTTTAATAAGATACTACAGGCAGATGGAGTTTTTAGCTGTGTTTAATATCACAAGCTTGTTCAGACTATAATTCTGTTTTTGTGAAATGACAACCAGCAAATCATACTTTCAATATGTCTGAATGCTTCTATATGCTACTTATTAGGGATATTTTAGTTATCTTCCACTTTTCCTAAAAAGGCTGGATCCAAAAAAAGGCCAGGTGGAAAAAGTTGTAAGAAGGTAACTGTAGGAAGGTGACTCTGCCTTGCTCACCCAGCAGATTAATGCTTCCTTTTAGTGGAGGTTATACTGGAAGTGTGAAAGGATCTCCTACTACTTGGGGTTGAAATATCTTAGTACCTGAAAAAAAGCACCTATTAGGATCACTGCTCTAGAGCAGACAGTTGTAGGTGATGTATTATACACAGTGTACAGAGTGAAGGCAATTCTGCTTTTCAAAGGCAACACTGTCTTTGAAAACTCATTGCAGTAACAAAAACTGGGAGGAAGGGAGAGAAAGAATAAATAAATCCTTCTGCCATTTTGCTATTTTGGGGCACTCTGTGGTGACATGTCCACGTTTTGAGTGGGGAAACAAACCTCTTTTTTTGAAGTCCAGCCTAGACTGTAGAGTTTTGTCTGCTGAGTAATACTAAATCAAGCAGTGATCATACTGACTGTGTGCTCTGTTCTTTCATGCTGGGCTGCATTCACTGCAGAGCAAACTTCAGCCTTACTAGAGGTCCCAAGGGTGTTTGAAAAGTTTTCACCTCTCTGCACCCTAAAGCCAAGTTAAACCTGCCTGCACTGTTAGAAACTGAAGCAGAGGAAGATTCATCTTGAACAATTAGCAGTCACAGGTAAGGCAATATCTTGGTCCAGTGACTTGGGACTACTGAAAAGTGAACCCAAATGACACTGTTGGTGGAGCTGCTTCACAAGTAATAGCATGGCCTGGGATTTTCCCAGCATGCCAGTGCCCAGTGTGAGGCAATTTCAGGAAAAAATTGAATTCACTTCTACAATGGAGTGACCAGTTTGTCTCCCAACTAATTCATTCATCATCCTATGCATGACATATATTTCAGAGGCACTGCTGGGATAAGGCAGTACCAGAAGTACCATTTATATGAACCTAAGGAGCAAAACCAAACCAAACTTCTGGAGAAAGCAGTTGCTTGCTTTCTGGCAACATTTCTGAAAGAAAATGAAGCACACATGAACCATGTAAATTTCAGGTCACTTTTGAATAAAAGATTTTGTATTCAGTCACAGACAACCTTCAGTAACTTGCATCCAGAACAGGAAACCTGCACCCTAAGTAGGGGCTAGGGGGCCCTAAATAAACATTGCCCACATGAAACTGTAGGGCTGGAAAAGATCTTGCAGCTCCTTTAGTCCAACATCCTACTATGAATAAAGATCAAAGAAGCCTACACTATTCCCAGAAGGTGTGCACCTACCTGTTAAAAATCCTCTAGCAAAAAAATATAATGCAACAGACTCAATCAACAGTCTCTCTCCTTGTTTTACTGTCCAGACAGCCAAAAAGCTGCTCCTATTATCCAGCCAGGGACAGTTAACTTGTCAGCTGTGAATACAATTTGTTCTTGTCAAATCTGTAAGCTGTTTTCATTATCTTAATATGCTCCTTGCACTTATACACTCATTCCAGAATCATTCCAGGAATTGTTGTTATACTGGATAATCTATAAATCCCTGATAGGTTTTTTAGAAGGTAGGTATTGTATTTGCTTTATCTGGGACCTGCCTATGTTCTGTGAGTTTTTAAAGATAACACTGAATATTTCAGAGATTTCTTCATATTCTTTTCAGCAAGCAAAGGTGAATGGCATCAGACCCTGGTGGCTTCAATTAGATTTAGCTTATCCAGACACTTTTAAACTAATTTTTTCCCTATTCTGGCTGTCCTCTTATTTTCACATTAAATTTTGTGCGGTTAAGTGTCTCATCAGAAATTAATCTTTTTGTTTGAAGACAGTGAACTCTTCAGTATTCTGTGCATTGTCTGCTAAGCAATGAACCCTTACTTTGCCCTTCTTCTGCTTCTGATTGTACCTTGCATATTTTTGCTGCCTTTATGTTCTGAAATAATGTTAACACCTTAACCACCTCAGCTGTCTCAATTCCTTCTATACTCCTGTCTAATTATGTTTCTTGTTTCTCCTTTTTGTATGACTCCTTTTGATTTCAGGTTCTTAGGAACATCTTGCTGCACTTGTTAAGCAATTTTCTCCCATTTTTTTAATGTCTTTTAAGTTTATCATTGTGCTTTTGATGTAGCTCCCAATTTCTGTCTTTCCTCATGTGCCCTGCCCCTTAAATTACCTACTTCTGAGACTCAACTCATACTTCTTTTTCCTCTTTTCTAGGCTTGTCTCATTGTCCCTTCTTCTGATTTAGCTTAATTCTCTTCTAGCTTTAACAGCTTCACTGATGTGATTGCTGGTGTGTAGGTGAGTAAATTGGAGGGTTTTGTTACTGATGTTCTAAAATTGGAAAAAATGAGAGAAAACTGCAGTGGCTTTGTGCTTCTGCTGCCAAAATTAAAATTGCTCACAGACACAGTATATTCATATATATGTATATTGTTCATGTAAAGATTACTGACAGTCTCAAAGGGTTTTGAAACCTTGAAGAAAACCTGCTTTGAATGAAAAAAAAAAAAATTTTAGACTTTAGCATACATCAAGGGTGGTATGTCCTATGTTTTCAGACCTTGGTGGGATATTTTCAAGCTATTCCCATTTGCAGGGACTCCTCAGGGGCAAAAAGGTCTCCTTGGACCTCTTGGACCCTCCATGGACCTCTTGCTGGATGCACATTACAACTTCACCCCTGACATGATTAATGCCCATGGGATACAAAGAGGAGACAAAGGAAAAAGAGATCACACAGAGACAGTTCAGTTAAGTCTGGCTTCTATTCAGAATACATATACAAATATATTTAAAAAAAAAAAAAAGAAAGAGTAAAATCCCCACAACAACAGAACTTCCAGGTTCTGCTCTTATTCAGAGAAGGAAGCAGTGCTGGCAGAAAACAAAGCCTGAACTTGAGTTGTGTCAGGAGATTAATGTCACTAATATGCCGGTGTTATTCCATGGAGCAGTCAGTGATGAAAACTCTTTCTCAGAAATGAGAGGCTTTGAATCCTTACAGCCAGGATCAGCATTTCTGGCAGCCTGGAAAGATCAGCTGGCATCCAGCCCTCACTGACAACTGAAGTTCCCTTCTGGCTCCTACAGCAAGACTTCAGGGGTTGGCTTTGCATGTCAGTTTTTGGAGAATGTTTCATTCTCATTGGAGAATGTTTTGGAGGATGTTACAGAACAGCACTACCTACCATTCCTGTGAGCACAGCATTGTGAAAGCATTGGAAAGTTAGACTCAAATGGCCCCTTTTGGCAGCATTCCCCATGGCTAATGCACTTTCAGGGACATCAGCCTTCCTATTTTTCTTGTGTGGTCAGCGCAGAGAGAAAGGCTTTTGGAAGCTCTAAACCACCCTTTGGAGAAAAATCTTTTCAAGCTAAATAGATGGTCACAGCAAGTGATGTAATCATGTTTTAAAATACAAATATTCTATATTGATAAGTACCTACCCTTCAGTGAGAGTTATTTTCTGCTTGAAGTGCAATGCACACTTACTGTGCTGCAGAAATAAATTCAAAAAAGCACTGGACTGGAAAGATCCTAATATAATACTAACAATTATAATTCTTTTCAGAAGAAATCAAAATGTTTTTCAGATACTGATGAAACAAGCTCCACAAAGATGCTCTGAATCAGATTTTTAAAGCAGGCATTACCAAAATACCATTACAGGGCATTCCAGAGTGGTTATCAATGGCTATAAACTGAGGCTTGCAGCTTCCTACACATACGTGAGTCTCCTTTTTCAAGTCCTACAGTTCTAATCAAACTCCTCTCACAACATTCCTTATCAGAAAGATAAAGCTAATCCTACTTTGTTTTCTGTCATTTTGTTGGTACACCTGAAATTTGTGGCATCTTTCCATTCAGGTGACAGATGCAGTTGGTCCATCTGGGTGCAGTTAGTAGCTGCAAGATCTGTATTTCTTTTGTCCTCCACAAGAGCATCACTTCCCACAGTGACTGTCTGGGGAACTCTACAGAGCCATACTCATTTCTTATAGTTAGGCTCCAGAGATGTACAGGATTTTCCCTGTGTTACTGGGTCAGTTATGTTTCTCCCATTAAAAGGTGCAATATTAACTGGAAAATCTGACAGCAGCACACTTACACTCCTGCAGTATCACACCCTTTAGTGGATACATCTTTTAAAGAGAAAAAGTTACATTCTGTCTTTAGAACACAACTAAAGTAGTTACTTCATATTCTGCAGGGAAAAAACAAAAATCCTGATCACTCCTAATTCAGTGACAACATTTCAGCATCTCTCCTGAAAGTTATTTCTTTTTACTTATTAGTTTCTATTTTTTGCCTTGGAGGTAGTAAGAGATCTATTAAAAATCACAAAAACCTAAGGAAACACCCAGAACATTAGTCCTGTGCAATGCTTACAAATCACTCCAATTATCCACTGCCTCTTAGTGAGATCATGGATTAATACTTTCATGATTAACCTCCTGTGTTAAAAGTGGCCTGAACTCATGACATGATGAGAACTAAAGATAACCAGAAAGTACTTCCATGACAAGGTCTTAAAATCATTCAGTTCTCCACAGAGAAGGATATAATTAAGACAGTAATTAGACTTTTTTTTTTTTTTTTTTTTTTTTTTTAAGCCTGGGTCCCTACCAAGGTTCAGGTACTGCTTTTCTTCAGTTCTGATATTTGACTCCTGTTATTTTCTCACCTTTAGCTCAAACAGGAGTATCTTTCACCCAGCAAAAACTTCCCTTCTGTAGCATTTCTATTTTAACAAATTCCATGGCTTTCCTCTCCAACAACAACAACCAAATCTCACTGCTTCTGTATGGGAAAAAAAACCCCAACCAAACAAAAAACAAAACAGCACTTCCTCTGGGCCCCAGATCTCTCTCTGCCTTTAGAATATCATTTTAATAAGAAAAAGGCCCCCCTCACACATCATCACCATGAAATGCATCCTGCCTAATCCAGCAGAGGACATATATGTGCTGATAATAAAAACTAGAGCAGTCTGTGATTATTTGCAGTAGATGAAAATAATTTTTGCAAGTTCTGCTTTACTGAGCAAGACTTGTAGGAGAGCTACAGGAAATATACCCAGAACTCTGAGTTATTCCAAGAAAGCAAGGTATTTTGTATAGGCCTAACTTGATACTATTGCATATACTGGAGAGAGAAATGTCCCCATACTTCAGAATAAGGAAAAAAAAAAAAAAAAAAAGAAAAAAAAAGAATAAAGAATGGGAATAAAAATAAGTGTAAAGAAATGGCACAGTAGCTTTATAATGTTTTAAGGACTCATGATGAAGAGAATTAAAAAACTTCCTTCTATTGCATTTCTTTAATATGAATGAAATATAAATCGCCATGAATGTGCCTAGTACATGGCATATTGATTATTCTGTTATGTTTTCCAACAATTTCTCCCCCCTGAGTATAAAAGGAGATGGGTCTGGCTTTGCTGGAGAGCTGGCCATGTGCATTCTTATCACTCTCAGGCACTTACACAAGATGACAGGTACATGATTGAGTTGGGAATTCATCACAAGCAGTCTGAATACTGCAAACAGCATTTTGCAATGGCAGTTTTGCAGATGGAGCACCAATGAAAATTAATTTTCTTTAATACAAAATGATAGTGCCAACAGCCACAACACTAATCCTATAATAAAATTCCCCTGGAATAAATGACAAGAATATAGCTTCTTTGTACCAGTAACATTTCTTAAGTTGACACAGACTCCACATAGAATAAAATTTTATGACATACCTTGTTGTTATGTGCAAAGCATTGTTAGTCATAAAAAAAAATGTGTTTTCCTTACTGTTTCACAGCTTGTTTTCACAATTGATATGAAGCAGGTGCTGTTGAAAGCCACACTGACTCAGCATTATGTGTGAATTAATATTTGGGACTGCTAAAAGACAAAAACATCACAGCCTTAAAGGACAAAAATTACTGTTGTTAGCAAAGGCACTGATTTCTGAGCTTTTACCATAATTTTCTTTAATGGGAAGGAAATTTTAAGGAAATTGTAAACCACAAATGTAGCAACAACAACAGCAGCATGTCCAAATCTATTTTTTAAATGTGAAAGGATACACAGAACTGAACAAATCGGCTTATCTCTACAGAACATGTGGATCATAAAGATCATTCACTGCAACATGAGCATGTTGCTTAAATTGTATGCAGTGATTATCTGTGCTTGAAAATAAGCAAGGGAGGAAAGGTACATGTGTTAAAAAATAGATCAACAGTCTTTTTAGTATATGGACAAAAAAAGAAGGTGTGGAGAAAAAAATCAGGGGGAAAGTTCTTCCATTCCCAAACTACAAAATTAGTAATTGAATTAGAACAAAAATATCATTCACTTCATGAATGCTTGTTTATAAAATAGAGTTTGAAATTATTTCAGGCAAAAGATCAGTCATATTAATTTCTTCTGAAAAAACCCAACAAGGTCAGAGAAACAAGTATGCCCTATGATTTTTTGCAAAGCAGGATTCAGCAGGATTCATCCTTGACTGACATACTGACTGACATACAGGAGTGTTAGTAGCACTAGTACCACCACACCAACATCATTTCCTCCATGGCTTAAATCAGCAGCAATCTTGGTTCTGACATGAAAAACAAAGAGAAAAGCTTTGTTTCCCTTCCACCAATGTTTAAGCAATAGTGGACTACCTGGAGAAAAGCTCAAGATTTTGTTTGTTCTAGATACCTGGGTAAGAAAATACAGCAAACCCAGGGGTTTTCAGTGACTCTGGTGCCAGGTAAAAAGAGCAAAGAGGACAGAAGTCAGATGTAGCCCTGTCTGAGGCTCTCCCTACTGCCATAAACCCCTCTGTTCCAAGTGCAAAAGGCTAATTGAGCTGCTCCAGGCAACAGCAGTGCTTATCTAAGTTAATTTATTTTGTGGTATACTATTGCCAAAGCTACCAGGGAAAGTGCTGGAAATCCTTTCGTTTCTGTGAGAGGACATTTTGTCTTATTTAAAGGGCAGAATTCACTCTTGCTGAGGCTCTGTGCTCTGCAGAAGGTGCAGATATCAGAGCCTCCACCTGCTCCTGGAGAGGCTGTCTAGGATTTGTTAGGTTGATGTGAGCATTTTGGTTCTAGGGATATTAACCTTCTAGGGCTGAAATTGGCAGTGTGCTGCATTAGGCAGCTCTCTAGCAAACACTTTCTCTCCCCCACCCTCTCCTGATGTCCTTATGAGGGTTATATGCAGGTTGTGATATTCCATGCATAATTCAAAGGTGAAAATAATGGCTCTGCATTCTAAACGTGATCTGTGGTAAGGGCTAAATGAGGATTTCAATTGAGTTTGTTGATTGAGCAAATCTGATTGAAGAAAACATCTTCTCGTTTGTCTAGGAAAGGTCTGCAGGATGCAATTTGGCTCTAGCTTGCCAAGAAAATATGTACAGTTGAAATGGACTCTGATTAGAAATATTCATACGGACTGGAAAGCCTCTCTGTACACCAGAGTTGTTTTATGCAAACAGAATTGTTTCTAAATCAGTTTAGTAAAGCTGACGTAAGAGGTTGCATGAATAGCCTTTCACCTTTAAAAAAATAAAAGGCTTTAAATATGCCTTTTAAAGTCAGTTAAATGAGACAGAAAATTTCAGTTAAATGAAAACAACCAACAGGCCTGGACAATGTCATATTAAATTTGGTAATCTCATATTAAATTTGGTTGGTTATGGTTGGATTCAATGATCTCAAAGGTCTTTTCCAACCTAAGATATTCTTTGATTCTATGTTTGATTGAAGAAAATACTCGAATCCACAACTAACTTACCCTAATTTCTATGTCATCAACTGTCTCCTACCAAGTTTAGACTTCATTAGGGGAACTAAACAAGAAGATAATATCCCATCTAATTAAATTATTCTGCAAAGGAAAGGAAAATAGATTTATATAAGGAAAAAAATCCACCTAACATAATGAGAGAATAAACTATACAAAAATGTCTCTACTGCACCTGTTCAGTTATTTAATATTAAAATTAGAGCTTTCTATAAGTAAGGATACATGATCCTTTTACCTATAACATGAGCTCCCCAGCAAGTTTGGGTTATCTTTTCTTCAAAAACAAATAATAATACTCTTACACTTGGATTTTGTATGGATCGCTATCATAGCTGTATTCGTGTCAAAACTCTGTTACACCCACATCCTCTTAAATACCCATGAATTACATACTTAGGTAAATTTATAAGATATTTAATTTTTATCATGTAGCCACTGAAGGCAAGAGCTTGAATGTTAAGCCTTTTCTTAAAATATCAAGCAAATTTTGGCCAAGCTTATTTCTTGCTCTTATCCCCTTCATCCTCAAATTTCTACTCTTACCCACATCTGAGCCCTGATGGACAAATGAAATAAATTCAGGAGAAATTCTTTAAATACATACTCTATATGTTATTATTCAAGTATTGTTTACTGGAAAGAGCAAAAAGAAGGCATCAAAATCTAAATTGCTAGATCTGTAAACAAAACATGTATCCCATCTTCTCAAGGACTAGTACTTATCACTGCCAGTTCTCATAATTTAGAAGCCATTTAGAAGTAGCTGTTTTAATTAATCAGCTAAAATTATCCTTTACAGTGACTCTGCAGTACATCCAGAAAACATCTTCAGGAAGCCAGTCTTGACATGGAGACCTATGACAGAAGAGATGGAAACAGTCCCTGGACTTGCCACAGCCAAATGATGATAGCTCAGCCTCAATGAAGAAGGGCAGAAGTGTCTGCTGGCTGGGATGGCCACTAGCTGTAGTCCACAGGGGACTGTCACTTCTATGTTTCTTTAGAGATGACCAAAATAGTATGCTTTAACCCATAAAGGCTGGTTTATTCTCAACCAGATCAGAGACATGTGAGGTTATTGGGAAGATGCTGCAGTCGGTGTAAAGCAGCACCCTGAGGAGCTTGATTTACTCCAGCAGGAAGAAATAATCTTGTACTATCCTAAATGAGAATTTACGCTTTAATCAGAACTTAACCCTAGGGTTTTGCTAGTTTAAGAGAAAGAGCTACATAATCTGTTAGTCTTTTGACACTGCCACTAGCAGCCCTCAGAAATCTTACGGTGCTAAGGAGGTAGATACTAATCTGGTCCAAGGACATGGTGCTGGATGTCAAAGCCAACAGCAGCTTAAGGGCAGGTTTGGTTCACCCCCAGCTTCCCACTTGGTTAGCAGCTGCTCAGCATGTTTTGAGGGACAGCCAGCCATACATGTTCATCATTAATGAGGTGGTTGCAATCAGGTATTTACCTTATCAAGGTCAGGAGACCCGGCCTGCCTCCCTTCTCACATGCCACTCCAGGGGGAGGATATGGGGACAACGCAGTTGTTGTGCAGTTGCTACATTCTGGGCTGGCCTGGGAGTTTTCATGCTGGCCTCACACAACCAATTTCTAATGCACTCCACAAATGCTTACACCCTGCAGGCATGTCCAGTACTAGAAACAAAGAGGCAAGGACATGACCTCTCAGAACTGTCTCAGCCATTACCCTTATTTTTGATCAGTGAGACAGCTGGAATTGATGCAACAGGTCCTCGAGTAAGAGGAAAGCTGTTCATTAAAATGGTGGAGGGCTTAGGTTCAAAGGAGCCTCACAAGAAGACACAATATGCAGCTACAGCTTAGAGCCCCCTTCCTATGACCTTGTGTGAGGAACTGGAAAGCAGAAAAGGGAGAGCAAAAGTCACCTGCAGTTATCTGAGCTGCATGAATATCACATTCTTGACATCTTGCTGAGGCAGTGAGGGACCTCATGGCCAACCAGAGACCTCCTGTGAGTTGTTTAGTACCTCTGCCTTCCAGCAAACCCATTTTAAGAGAGTGGTTGGATTGGTGTCAGAGCACTAAGTACCTTGCAGAACTGAGCTCACTCTGGATTAAAAATATAATTCAGCTCCTTGGTAGTTGCTGGAAAGAGCAACATGGGATCCAGGGCATAGACTGAGGGGGATGACATGGTGGTAGGACAGACCTGCTGATGAAGGGTGAACTGCATTGGAAATACTGATGTGGCATCTGGGCAGCCCATGGCACCACCCAGGTTCTGCACAGCTGTGGAGTTGGTGGCAGTGCCAGATGCCTCAAAGCTCACAGCCCTTGGGGGATTTGTGTTGTGGTGGGAAGAGAGGAAAAGCCTTGGCTTTCCACAGCCTTCTGAGAAGGGGACTGGGGTTGCAGATTTTCAGTAAAGACTTAAAAATCTTTAATAAACTGCACCTACTGACTAACTAAACTGCACCTAACAAGACTGTGGTAGCATAAAGATGAAGCAAACAAGTCAACATCTGCTTCCAAAGCCTCAGTTTTATGACCTTGTTCCTAATCACAGTCACAACTATTTACACTTTGAAGCAGTCAGTGAAATACAGCCAGTTAATAACCACAGTAAATATCTGCTCTTCAGAAAAACTCTCTGCTTCTGTAGTCAACTGGCAGGATTACTCTGATTCCACTGATCCCTCAGCTCTTGCTGGAAGACAGCAGCCCTGTGGAAGGCAGGCTGCAGGATCTGTCCAGTTTTATTCAGGGCTGCCAGGCAGATTTAATATGCATGGTTAGTGTGACAGGCATTGCCACTGCCTTGAAGTGCAGACATCAGTGGGGTGCACCTGCTCAGCTGTAGCTAATACTGAGATTTGTACACCTGCCCCCCACCCACACCGACAGCCTTTGCAACCTGATCTAGAACTGACCCTCAGTGCTCTTGTGTAAACACCAAAATCGGGTTCAATTAACCTCACGTATGGCAACAGAATGCAATATCTGCCCAGAGCTGTGGCTGTTCTGTATAACTTTCTCTGGGAGTATTTGCCTCTCCATTTCATACTTTTGCCTCAACATGATTTCAGCTCTTTGGCCCCAAGTCACCCATCATCTCCTTGCCCGACAAGGAGGACACCCACCCACACCACACGCAGATCACACAGATTAGTTGAATCTGTTCAATGAAAAAAATAAAACCTTTGAGAAGGAGACAATGTCAAACCTTTGCCTTATTGGCAGATGGCTCAACTATGTTACTTATTTTAGCAAAGACACCCACTGTTTTTTTCACCATGCCCCTCACAGGAGACTTTCTGCTGGGCCTTTTGCAGCCGCACTGCCTGTCCTGCATTGGCCTCAGCAGCCATCAGGGTGCTTGCAGCAAGCGTGGGGAGAGCCCTTCTGAAATCTTTGTTTGCAAAGCCAAGCCATGATATGTAAATATATGGATTAGGGTTTAACATATGTACTCAGACCAAAGAGAGAAAGAGCTGTATGAAAGGACTTGACAGCAGAAGCCATTTTTAAATTTACACAGATAAATGTACAAATAAACACGTGAAACCCCATGTCATCTTTCTCTCCTAAATCTTCATTATCCTCTGGCTAGAAAAAGAACTTCCATCTCCTGTTTGTCTAAATATCTTAATTAAAATCTCCAGCAGCTTTCTAATTCCACATACTTTGTGCACATCACAGCAACCCTGTTCCCTGATCTAATCTGTTTTCCAAATAGCTTGCTTTCAAACAATTAGCTACCTCAGGATTTCTCTGTAGCAAATCAATTGTTGATAGCTTTGACTCAGCTAGATGTAAGATTTAGCACGATGACATACCTCTCACAAAAAATTCACAAAAAATTACAATTAGCTGTTACAGTAAGCTTCTCAAAAATAAATTGCAACTGCCATGCCATGTAGCCCTTTGATTCTGAATTTGTTTATCCTTTACCCATCCCATATATTCCTCAAAGACAAAACAAGACAAACATGCTTCAGTTACTCTTCTTTGGTAAGCTGTAATTCCTTGTAACACTCCTTTGAAGTTGTTCTTAATCAATGTGTGAAAGACTGAAAGTCTATCCCAATTGCAACATAAGTAAGCTTAAAAAATAAACCAAAACCAATTAAAAATCCAAACCACACACAAAGGCAAATATAATAGAAAAATAAACAATGAACAGTACAGTATGCTCATTATAATAACACAAGACTTCAACATATGTTGCATGATCACTCCCCAGATCAGTTTTACTAGGTTCTGAAACTTCAACAAACTTTGGGTGAGGAAAGAAGTAGTATATATGGGACAAGGGCCAATTCTAAAGAAAAGCTGTGCTTTCTGAAATCACAGTATGTAAAGCCTTTATTTTCATGACTTTGTCCAATTCTGTATTCCCTCTTTTAAGAAAAATCTTCAGGAAAAAAATTTTATGACAGTTGGAACCAATTTACACTGGAAGGATTAATTGAAATATTCCCTTATTTCATGAAGTTGCCTCTGAAGTCATCCATCACTAAGACACAGCAGGAGCTCTGGGTATGGTGGCAGACTTGTTGACCACATGTGATGTAAAGTGTACAGCAAGCAGTAGAGATTAAGACAACTGATTACAATCAATCCACTTATGCAGTTTAATGATTTACTGCTGGTGAGCTTGCATCCTCATGACTGACAGCTTTCATTCTCTGACTAAGGCAACTGCAAAGGTAAAGTCTTAACCTTTACCTGTCTTCATTATGCGTCAATCTTTATAAGCAAATACAACCACTTAACTTTTCATGAGTAATCCCATGACTAAGTTCTGAATAAAGTGAATACAATGACCCCCATTTAAAATTTTCAAGTACTTGTTGGCAAACACATTATCAGTTGAAAGCCATAAGCATTTACCCCGTGCTGCTAGGCAAATCCTTCTGTTCTGATGAGTCCAATAAAACCCATGACCTCTTTCCCCTAGTGATTTTACTGAGCCTGTGAAAGAAATTGCAGGAAGCCTGAGAATTTTTCTCAGTAGCCATCTGAGTTTGCTTCTGCTCTTACTGTAGAGGAGCTGAGTTATCAGCACAAGTGAATATAAAACAAGTGTTGTATAGAGGTCAGCTTCTGCCTCTGAAGAATCAGCTGTATGCATGGAAAGTGCTGCTAAACATGCGTGAGAGATCGCTGTGTGTGGCCCAGAGAGTAAAAGCCACGACTAAGGTTGCATTGAAGACATTCACATTACTGCCACGCTGTTCGCTTTTCCCAAACAAGGTACCACTGTTGAATGGCCCTGCACTCACAAGAGAGGAGACACAGTTCAAAAACTGACAAGAGTTTTTGTTTTAAACATTTTCTCTGTTTATTTTTCCTGATGGTTGCTACAAGCAAAGGAGGGATTCAGAAATATAACTGTACAATACAAACACAGGCAGCAAACTAAGCTGACGGCATGAAAGGTGTATCTGAGAACAAAGAGTTGACAGAGTCAGAGTCAGATTTTGTTCGAGTAGTTTTTAAGATACCCTCAGCAATGATATTGTCATTAGGGAACAGTTTTATTTTCCCATTCTGACTGTGTTTTGGCTCGTGCACAGGTTCCAGGAAAACCACTCGTTTCCCAGTGCTAGCTTTCCTTTCGTCAGCTGGCAGCTCTTGCGGTGGTGTGGAATTCAGTATGGATGAGTGGGCACTGCTTTGGTTAAGCTTCCTCTTCCTCCTTTTCGCCTTACATTGACATGGGCAGGGGGTCAGATAGAGATACAGCAGTACTAAAACAATACTGGCTACACAGGCAGCAAGGGTGGTAAAAGCTGTATTAAATGCTTCGTGAGCGTGGGACCTGTTCACTGTGGAATTGCTAACATTTATTCTAACTTCTATGGTTTCATTTAAGAGTCTTTTTTTATTTATTGCAATGCAGGAATAAAGCCCTGAGTCCTCTAGCTGGGCATCTGTTATCTCCAGGCTGCCATTATGAAACACCTTAAAGTTGTCAGTGTCCCTGTCTGGCTCCAGCAATCTATTGTCTGGGCTAACCCAAATGAAGTGTGTGCCAGCATCGCTGATTCTGCTGTCACAGTGGACAACCAGCCTCTCACCAACCTGGGCATCATGAATAAACCCAAAGGCTTGGAAAGAACTGTTGACAGTGCTTTCAGAGCAATTCAGAAAGTTGTCATGCAGTAAAGACAGTTTACTGTTACCTCTGGGGTCTGATTGTAACAGGCAGGTGTACTCATTTTTGAAGTCCACCACTGAACTGAAGTGCCTCTGATACCAGAAGATTAGCATGGCATACAGCATACAGTCACAATAAAATGGATTGCCATGAAGATAAATTCCACTAAGATGTTTGGCTGGCACTGAACTCAGGTGCTGAATAGGCATTGACTTGATGCGATTAAAGGAAATGTCCAGCAACACAAGGTCTGTCAGCTTATATCTTCCAGTGTACAAGTCCAGTGGGAAATGTGACACCAAGTTATAGCTTAGGTACAGTTTCTGCAATTTGTACAGTCCTCCAAAGGCTGAAGAGTCTATCTGTGTTATTTGATTGTTGTACAGCAGGAGAACCTCCAGTGCCCCCAGCTCCTGAAACACAGGGCTGCCCAGAGTCTTCAGGCTGTTGGATGACAAGTCTAGGTACTTCAGATTTGGGGCTGTGGAAAAGCTTCCAGTCATAATGTTGTTAATACTATTATGATTGATTATTAAAGTGTCCAGTTTCTCAAACAGCACTGGGATCCATTCAGGCTCCAACCCCCCGATTCTGTTATAACTCATATCCAGCCTTTTCATACATTTATAGAGATTTCCTGGCACCCGAGAGAGGTTCTTATTGGTGCAGCTTATGATATCGCTGGCACAAATGCAGGCAGTCGGACACATCCCCCAGGCACTGCCACAGATGCTCACTGTGAAGACCAAGAAGTATGCCAGTCCTTTGCAGTTCACTCTTAGAACTCCAAGTTGGGTAGGAATTGTCTGCCACTTTAAAGACATTGTCACTGTCTCTTAGCTGTCTCCCAGTGCTCCTTGCCACAGATTATATGTGCAGTTTGCTTTGCTTTAATTGCTGTCAAAAGAGGGATAGAGGTACAGCACGTTAACATTTACGATTCATGCCCTGACTGATGTTTTATGCATACCTTTTGAAAAATAAAGGGAATTAATCCTTACTCTTACATATGGATAATTATAAAATCTAGTTGCTCTTAGTTGACGCAAACTGAACATCAGTTTTATGTAAAAATGAAATTCAGTACTCATGTAAATGTTCCCTCTACAGATACAGTATTTTTGCTCTCCAAAACCAATGCAACTATTCTTCAGTCTTGGGTCAAGAAATGTAATTTCTGAATTAAACAAAACAAAATAAAACCCCCAAAAAACAAACCAGAATTGTTCCTCTGTGGAACACAACTAGGCAATGGCATTTCCTACCTGTTTCCAGACAAACCCAGACAAAAAAAATGGTGGTACCAGAAAGAAAACGCCACATCCAAAAATGCTATTTTCTTGCCTAGTGGGGAGCAGCTACAGCCTGAGTTTCTTCACAATCAGAAAATGTCACATATTTTCAAGTAAAGAATTTTCTCAGTCTACTTAGCTCTAAATGTCATACAAATATCTTTTCTTTTTTTTAATTTCCTTTTTTAAAAAGATGCAGTAACTGATAGTTCAGGTAGCAACAGTCTATTCAGGATGTCCAATTGGAATATTTTATAATCTGTTGCTTCTACCTCTGCAAAAATATCTTCTTGAGGAAATTTTCCATGCCTGGTGACTGCCTCGGGTCTAAGTTTTGGAAACTTTCAGAAAGAATGATTCAACCATTTCCCAAAACTTTGTAAATTAAAAATTATTTTGTTCATACTCGGATGGCAAGAACATACCCTTTTCTGAGAATATTTTATTGTCAGTATGGTTTAAAGAAGAGATGTAACATTTGGAGGACTATTGATACACTAGGGAATCCAAGGGGTATGCTTTTTACCTGCCTCCTAAGAATACATACATATAGTTCACAGTGTAATGAACATTTCTATTCACTTTTGCTCTCCCTGGATATCTGTTAGGAGTTTGTCAGACAATTCCTGAGTGAATCCGTATGTGTTGATTATCCCCACCCTATCACAGCTCAAAGCATTCAGCTCCCACAGATTAACCTCAGACTCATTTCTCCAATCTCACCCACTCATTGGTACAATATCTGAGCAGCACGAATGCCACAATGTCTGCTCTGCTCTGATGGTGGTGGCTGTGGCCAGGAGCTGGAAGACTGCCTGTGGGCAGCTGAGGGGAGAAACCTCAGATGGAAAGAAGCAGAAAGAAAAAAAAAGTCATTGTATTCACTGATGAGGCAAAATGGATGGAGAAAGGGTGAGTCTTGAGTACAAAATCATTAAAATTGAGACCTAATGGGTGAAGGACAACAGGACAGAGGAGCAGTCAAAGAAAAGGAGTGAAGGAAACGGAGGATTAAGAGATGCATAGGGAGGGAAGGATGAAACCTAGGGAGGAGAATGCTAGTGGAGCATCATCATTGTTATTAATGAAGTAACTGAGGAGGAGGTAGTTTGAAGATGCAGAAGTCAGTTAAGGCACATAAAACTGGAAAAGCAGATGGAGAGAGTGTAAAAGGCAAGAAGAGGATGAAGCAGGAGAGGCAAGAGAAGGTGAACCTTCGCACACACTTATCTGAAGAATTTGCATCTGCTTCTTATAAATCTAAAATTATCTATGCAATTAATTGATAAACATGAAATGAACTAATTTCCACTCCCCCTCAGTTCCTTATTCCCCTCCTCTCTAAGCCTCTGCCAATCTGGCAGGCTCCCGTCTTCTGCTTACAAATCTTAAGTCAAGTGGTAAAAGATATGCTATAACTCTAAAGAGCTGAACCTTCTAATGACCTATTAAAACAAGAAATTTGAAGACAGAAGCATGGAATAATTGACCTTTCATGAGAATTTATATATACAATAGCTTTAAATGTCTGCATTCACAAAAGTTGTATTAAGAGAGTGGCGAGACTGCCAAGTCAAGCACTCAAAAATTAGAAAATGTCAGAATTAAGGTTTTCTATGCCATTTAAAATTTTATATTCACTCCTTAGTTACATGGACACATTTTTTTTTTCTTCCCCCAAAACCTCTTCTTACACTGCACAAGGATGTGAGGAAGCCCAGGGAAAAGAAAGGTGATTACACAGAGCTCAGTAAACACCTATACCTGAGAACTGAAACATATCCTGGCCTCTGCCACAGAATTCCTGAGAGATCAAATAATGTGCACTAGTGACTGTTAAAAAATAAGGAACATATTAGAGTCACTGGTTTGACACTTAGAAAATAAAGAACATCTATTTATTATTGAGTTTGGGAAGGACTGATCTTAAAAAGTGCTGAGATGAGAGTAAAAATATTATCACTGTAGCTGGCACTTCTCCTTCCTTCCCAGTCTTTATGGGAGAGAGGAATGCCAGGCATCTGTAAACATCCTCACCATAAGTTGTCACTGTGAGTTCAACTGATGTCCTAAACCTTTTTCTCTGGGTTCTCACATTAATGCTACATTAATAATCTGAACGTGAGTTTTCTCTTATCCTGTAGGTACCTTCAGGTTTCTTGCTGTTTCTTCCAGGGAAAGCAGTACACTAAGCTACCTCTCCCAATAAGACTTTGCTAAAAAACCTTCATGTGTCACACTTCTTAACTTAAGCAGTGAACTGGTCTGGAGAGCACAAGTCATTTGAATGCTTTTGCAAATATTACCATTAATCTTTTCAATGTAAACAAATGGGATTGAGAAGTTCTTCAGAGTAGTAAGAGCATCTTTCTGTGTATTGGTGATGCAAACAGTCCCACATCTGGCTGGCACTTCCTGCACAGTGAAAATGCAAATGTTTTGCACACAACTCCCCTGTACCACTGCAGGAATACTGCTGACATTCCAGAGACCTCAAACACTAGAAAATACTCAGCATCTCAGTCCCCCCCCCCCAGACTGTTCCAATCATTTCTACATCTAGCTCTTTCCCTTATATATGTATTAAACATAACAAGACATGAAATGGAACAGTGATGGCTTAGGTGTTACCATTTTTTTCTCAGAGCAACCTCTTTTCTTTCTGCATGGCATTTGACAAAGCTTTCATTGTGAACACAGAACAAAAAGCGACTGTGAGAACAGGGTTTTATTAATTTATAATAATGATATTACACAAGTACAATTATTAATGCTGTTAATCCTAACTTTATGAATCCTGCTTAAGCACATGACAGAGCCATTAATTACAAACAGACTGGTGGCATCTTACATTATTGATCTTTTGAGAGGTTACACTAATAAGGAAGGTCTACATGAACTTCCTTTCCTTCTGTGTGGATATGGGATGCTGTCAGAAGATATATTCCCATAATGGCCACCTCACTCCCATCTCCAGGTTATATTCTGCTTTTAGCAGCCTTGAGCAGGAAAGGCACTCTCTCTGCATTGAATCTGCCTGACAGCTGTGCTCAGTGTTTTTTACTATTATCCACCCATAGTAACCCATGGGATTCAGTGACATGATGGATCAGAGAGCAGAGACTGTTGGTAAGCTACATGTGGGTGATGTACTGATACACTGGAATAACTTCTTGTACTGGATTAAGCTACACCTGATGCAGGACCTAAAAGTGATGCAAACATGGCTGTACATCACCTCTGAAGCAAGCTGATCCTGAGGTCAGTCTGGCAAATGGAATGGTCCCTGTGGCAAGCACCTGACGAGACCTCAATAGTGTTGAATTACAGATTAATTTGTCCTCGTAACCTTAGCCAGCTAAAACTATCTTCTCCCACTCATCCCTCACTAAGGACTGAATTCCTCTGAAGACAGATTTATTTACTTTTTTTGCACCCATGATATCTCAGTCGGATTAAAGAAAATTGAGACAGGGATGAGCAACTGGGTGATGTACCACAAATCCTGAGCAGGACTTATCATCAGCAGTCTATGGCAGCACATGAACTCAACACTCCACAGCTCTTCTCCCTCTTCAGAGCATACAAGGGAAATGCGCATCAGTGAAACAACAATGCATCCTTTTTGCTGTGCTGCTTTGAAAATCAATCTACACCCTAGCTTAAACCTTACAAATTACTTCAGTTGCTAAGGAGATCGGCAAATAATTAAGAAAAAAAATGGCAATGATAAGCTGCAGTGCCTGTTACAGTATCGGTAACCAGTCTCCAAGCAATGCCAGATCTTACGAAAGTTTAGCTGCCCAGCGTAGGATCCTCACCGCCTCCAAAGGCTTCTCTGACGGGCTAAACTTCAGAGAAACCCCCCTGCACACCACGGAGGAGGACTTCTGCCAATCTCTCGATGGAGACTGCCAGCTGCAGCTCCCCGATCCCTACCGTGGGTAGGCGGAGGGCAAAGTTTCGGCGAGTCCAGCGGCGGGGCAGGCTCAACCGGCGTGGGAGCAGGGGCACCCACTGGCACCGCTCCGTCCCCTGGTCTCGCCCACCATGCCCCAAACACAGAGGGGTCTCTGCCTGCCTGCCCCAAGCAGGCTCGGTAACAGCCACTCCACATCGCAGCGGAGGTAGGGACCGGGGTCTCCCCCACCCGCTGCAGGGATGACTTGGGCGGGCTCCGGGCGAACTAAGTCCCGAATCCAATGGAACTAAGCCCCCGGCTCCAGCGGTCCCTCTTACCTACGGCTTCTGCCCCTCCGGACCCTGCCCGCCCGCCGTACCCCAGCTACCGGGGGATGTCTGCTCCTCCAGCCCTCCGGGCAGCGTTACCTGGAGCTCCCGGCGGCCGCTTCATGTCCGGGGAGAGCGATGCCGGCCCCGCCGCCGCCGCCAGCCCCGACCCGGCATGTTCCGCAGAGCAGGAGACCGCCGGGAGGCACGGCAGAGGCTCTGCTGCTCTCTCCCGCTGCCCCCGGGGATAGAGCGGAGGCCGGGAGCCCGGTATCAGCGGCGGGTGAGGAGGGCAGGCAGAAGGCTCCCGGTTACAGCGGCGCTGGGATATTTATCCCCTTCTGCCTCCGCCCTCCAGGTCCTCCCCACCGAGCAGCGCCGGACCCAACGCCGTTTCCCTCCGACGCGCTCCCGAGGGGTTCCGGAGGCAACGGGACGGGACCGTCGGTGCCCTGGGGGAGGGGCGCGCCGGCTGCCCCCGCTCCGCCCCTCGCAGCCTCGGGGGGCCACGGCCCCGCGCGGGGGAGTTCCCGATGCTCCGCTCCGCCCCGTTCCGCCCAGCTCCGCTCCCCGCTACCCCGCCAAGACAGGGCAATTTTACCCCCTCCCCGGTGGGCTCAGCCCCTCCGGGGAAAAGCAGCCCCCAGCCCGGCTCGGCAGCCGCCACCGGGGAGGCAGGGGGATTTTGGGGTGGGGGCAGCAGAAGATAGGGTTCCCGTTAAGTGCATGAAAACCCTGCGTCCGCCGAGGTGGAAGCAGCCGGGCGTTCATCAGGGATTGAGAAATTCCAGCGGCACCGTGATAGCTCTGGAAAACAACCCTCCGGTTAATTAAGTGATTAAAACCCACGGAGACTTTGTAGTAAGCTGCGCTTTGACGGAAACAAGTGTCTATTATGTGATGCAGGGGGTTATCTAAAATTGCTTGTCTTAGCTATGGGATCTGTGAGAGAGAGGCTGAAAGTGAGGAAAAGCGAGTGGGTCAGGAAGAGGCAAAGCCGCAGATGAAGCCTTCAGAAGACCCTTCCCTCGTTTATACGTTGTTTTAACCTTCCACAACCAAGTTCTGCACTACCTTTCCAGCATTATTTATAGTACCCTGCACTTAGAGAACAAACCGGAACAGCAGGTGGTTTAGCAAATAATAGAGATTGTGAATTTATTGTCATCCACATATATAGTTTATTGAATAATTCCCAGCAAATAGGTTTATGTATTAAAGCTTCTCTAAATCACACTTTTCTTTCAAGGACATGCAGCAAACTTGTTTTTAATATCAGGGTTTGTGGCTACATCTAATACTCAAGGGTTCCTTCTTGACCTAATATTCATGCATCAGGCAAATTAAATGTAGTGGGGTAGAAGGTGTCTGTCAATACAGACTAGAAGCCCAGTGATAATGCTGTTAATTTCAAAGACTTTTTGAGCACTACCTTATAATGAAAATTTAGCTTTTTATATGTAATTCTTATTTTGAGTGTAGTTTCTGCATTTCTGTGCATTTGGATGAAACACCAGTGAAGTAATTTTAATTTCCAGGTTATTGATTCAACATTGATTGGTTTCAGACCCTCTCTTGGAATATTTATTTGTTTAAAGAAGTTTGTTGTCTTCATTTAGACTAAGCCATTAAATTTTTCTCATTGCCTTGATATATCAAAACATTGGGTGACATTTAAGTTGATCACATTGCCAATACAATCTGTAGTAGAGGATAACAACTTCTTTGGCTTCCTTCCCTTGCTCTCAAAATTAAAAATGTTGAGCCTGGATTCTTCTTAAAGACCTACTCATGGAATGACAATTCTGTTTGTAGTACTATATGGAGTAGCTGCCCATTTGTGAGAAAGCTGCACACTTTCTTTAAGCTAAACTGATTTTAAAATCCTAACAATTTGAATTACAGTTGGTTTTAGACCTCAGTGAGCATGTAGCAGTAGTAGGTACAAAGCGAATGTGCTGCTTGTAGCCAAGTTATTTAGATTCAAGCTGTGAAATAATTACTTTGAGGGAGGCAGGACCCAAATCACAGTGAAGTGTCTAATACTTAAGGCAATAAGAATTTTGTTTTCCAGTTTTTGGTTTCTCGTTAATGCTGACTGGGATTTGCCTTTTATGTCAGTGATCTGACGGCCCAGATGCTCAAGAAATTGACAGCAGTTGTGATGATCCTTCTATGAGCTGCTCAGCTTACAGATAGAGGCCATCTGCCAATAAGCAGACGTTACAGAGAAATCAAGAGATGCATCGGATGATGTCTGAAAGGAGTTCAGAACCACAGGATTCTCATAAGTCTGGAAACAGCTGGTCATAAACCCAGCAATTATTTGTCCCCACTGAATGTTGACATCTTGGCTCATGGCATGATGCAATCTAATTAATTTTGTTATTTCACAACATAAAAGAGCTTTTGACACTTGCTATATACTAAATTACAAGGAATATACTATTTTTAAAATCTAATTTGGAAGAAAACTCTTGGCAATTCACATTCTTCTACCAAACAGTGCTGATGTGAAAACAGTATTTACCCAAATACTTTGTTGATCACACGTGGGCACAAGCTGGGTGCATGGAGCTGGCAGTACATTAATTAGGATGGGAAACCTTTCTCTTGATAATCTGTACAAATGGAAGGTTTCTGGCATCATCTGGTAGAGATTTTTATTGCAGAGAATTTCTGATAGCTCTCTCCTTCTTGCAATACTATCAGCATCTTGCACGTGATTCCCTGCCCCTGTATCAAACTATTAGAGTGAAAGCTTCTCAGTTCTTGTTTTGTCCTGTGCAGCACCAGACAGATGAGACTTGAGAAGGGCTTTTAATAACAAGATTTCTCTTGTGGTCTTGAAAGCCCTCAGAAATACAGAAATGCCTCTAGTATCTTCAAAAAGAACTCTACTGAGTAATGCAGTGATTTTATTAAAGTTACATAATCCAATTAATAATTAATTTTCAAAAGCAGGGTTCTCAGTCACCTTGGCTTCAGGGAGTTCCCTTCATGAGCAAGCAAGGTACCTGTTGAGCTCTGGACTAATTGTGAGGACGGTTATTAAAGAAAGGAGTATTCTCCATTTCTCCTCTTACACTGGGTCCATGTGAACACTGGGTTACAGAACACTGGGTCCATAGATTGTGTCTGGGCTTTGGTGAGAGATACAAGCACAGATACTCAGTCCTGTCAGGACTCTAATACTTTTGACATACCCTGAAGCAGAACACGACTGCTGTCCTGCCTGGGGGACTCCGGGGTCAGATGCTGTAGTGCCTCAGGAAAAGAACAGAAAGCAGCTCTGGCAAGAGTGTCAGGGGCAGGTTTGGGTTTTAAATCAGCTGGTCTCTATCAGATGATGTGCAGGACTGTCACCCAAGAGTTGCAATTTTTTTCAACTTTTTTTTTTTTTCTTTCCTCTGAGCTGTTTGAAGCTGAGCCTTAAGTCCAGCTCTTCTCTTCCACCAGGACTGTTCACCAGGCTGCTTTTTGTTCTTCTTCTTTTGTGGTTTTTTTTTCTTTTTTCTTTTTTTTTTTTTTTTTTTTTTCCTGCTTAAAAGTGCCTTCTTTACTCTTTAGTCATAGTGGCTAAAGTTGAGGTTCTCATTAGGGCTAAAAATCCTTCAAGATAAAAGCTTTTTACTACTTATATTTATTGATTTAGCCCTGACTTCTTTTGCTTTCTTCATTCAAATGCTTCTTTAGTACCCAAAATGTTGGTCCCTCAGTTTGGTAGTTTTGCTGTCACATGCAATCCTCTGATATCTTTGCTATCTGAAGAATTTTTTAAGACTGAAGGTGGGAAAAAGATCAGCAGACGCATTTTAAGTGTCTCTGCTAATCAATTAATTTTCTTGAAGGGTGTCCTTTTTCTCTGTATTTGTGTCACCAAGTTTTTTTATAGCTTGCTATACATATATAGCTTATTTATACATAATATATGTATATATGTATAGCTTACTTACATACACTTTATGTCCTGGATGATTTCCCAAAGCTTGAACTGAGGTTTTCACAATACACAGGTATGTTCCATGTGTGTTATTAAAAGTAAATGTGCATTCTGAGATGCACACTTATTTCCAGCTAGATTTGCCGTTGAAATCTATAAGTTTAGAAATTCCAGAGGTGTCAGTGTCTTGTGTGTCCTGGATCTTTAGGGTCACTAAACCTTAGAGTTTACAGATCTCAAATACACTCAGAGATATTATTAAGCAGTCTTCAAGTGTCTAGAGCACATTTACATTCAAGGAAGGCATTGTTAACCACTGGAAGCTAATTTATTTTCACTTTTTATTCCAAAGGCAGTACTTGAGAAAATGTTACAATTTAACAGAAAGTTATTGGTTCAGTGAGTTTAGCCTTTAGTATTAAGAATGTCTGGGAAAATAATCTGTCTTGGTCTCAAGAAGTCTCTTTTAAAGCAGTAGGATAACTTTACTATGATAAGAGGTAGGTAACCTAACCTTTAAAATGCAGTTCTTCATGCAAATAAACCTTGCTGCTGGACTTTAAGGTGATTTTGAAGACAGTCAGACATCAGTTATTTCTTGAGGCACCACATATCTCTCATAAAGCCTAAATAAAAGCAGGAAAGCTCTTCAGAACACCCGATTCATTTTGTGGTATAATGAGCTGTAGTGAGGTACTGCACTAACTCTGAAATAGAATCTAAAGGGAGAACATACAAGTGGAGGTTTTATTAAAACTTCAATCCTACCCTATGGCAATGTATGAGAAATTTGTGATTAATCTCTAGATTTGTAATATCAAGGATGTGGAAAAGAAGACTGACTACTTTTGATTTTTATTTGTTCACAAATACAGCAATAGCACTGGAGTGGCTAAATTTCTCAGGAGGTATAGAGCAACCTATTTTGTGGCTGTGCAGTAGTAGCAAGAGACTGAGAAGGTTTTGTGGGGTGTCTCATATGAAGATTGTGACACATTTAATTGGTGACTATCTCCTGCTCCCCTCCCATACTTTTCATGGAGTTTCTGCACATTTTCTCTCTGCCTCCAAGAACCCACTTGTTGGATATGGCAGATCATTAATTGTCAGTCTCAAACACAATCTATCAGGTGAGTTTACCTCATGCCTGGACTTGTAGAATGGGAGAGAGAGTGGGAGGTAGTGCATTGCATAGGAAAAAAAGAAAAAAAAAATATTAAAAAACCTGTACAGAAGTTCGATTCCCACTTGCAGACTTCCTCTGCATTTGTTTCTCTTTCTACAACTCAAGGTGCCAGCTGTGGGTCCTTGTTTTGTGGTGACTGCATGGAGCCCAAGAGCATGGGAGGTGCAGGGTCCTCCAGGCTCATATGATGACTCCAGGTCTGGCACAGCAGAAGTGTTTGCTCAGGGCAGGTGTAGCCATACAGCTGGGAAGGACAGATAATCTTCTGCACACAAATCCTTGCAAAAGGCAGTTACAGATCATTAAATACTTCATGAAAAATATTTCATTATGGCTGCAAGGCATCAGAAATACTCTTTGGGAGATCCGTAAAAACGTTCTATTTTTTAGCTTTTGTAAACCAACAAACTGAAGCTCTCAACAATTCTTATGGTGCTTCTCCCCCCCACAGCCAGTGTCTCTTTTAAAGCAGATGTTTTACTACTAGCATTTAGCAAGCAGTTGCCAAGTAACATGGAAAAAGTATGTAGGAAAGAAAATTGTGTATTATTCCAGTGAGCAACACTTACTTTGCAGAGGCTTTTATGATCCATATTAATTCAGGTTGAAACTGCTCTGACTTTCCTTCAACTAATAACAGGGAAGAGCACAGCCAACCATTATTATTGTCACTTTCAGAGCAATAATAATAATAATAATAATAAATATATATGTATATATAAGGAAAAAGAAGCTGTCAGGAACAGGCACCGTGATCCTGACCATAAATGAAGCTTCCCTGCTTATTTCTTTTGGCAATATATGAGCTGGAAATAAAAGGACACGTTGCCCATTATTTATAACCATGCATCTTGAAATCAGCAAGGAGTACTGTAAGGGTACAATTTAACTTCCATGCAGAATCATGCTCAGTGTGCTGCTTATTTTTTCTATTACAGCCATAAACCAGCATGGTCCAATGCAGCAACGTGTCTCCGTAATGACCCAGTGTTGCCTTCTCATTTCCAGGGTCTTGCTGGGGTGGCCTCTCACACTTAGCATGGCTCTATTCCATTGCAGATTTTACAGAGGACCTTTTGCTTCTTCTTCCTGATGCTTAGACTGAAATGACTGCAACATCACTCAGCATGCTTTGCTCTGAAGTTTATTAGTGTTTGCAGAAACACTAATTTTGCTCTCTCCATCCAGCTGAGGTCTTGTACTGAGGTAAAGGTCAGTATCAGCATCTTTTCTGGGCTGAGTTTCATAGTAGGAAGGGTGCCCAGGTGTCCCTTTAAACCTTATTATTGCTATGAAGTGCAAGACTAATTGAAATATCTATGTGTTGGGATTTTTTTTTGTTGTTTGTTTGTTTAATTTGAATATTTTTTTAAGCATATGATCTAGCAAGAATTATGACACCAAACTGTGGGCTTGACAATATTCCTGTTTCGATATAGTGTTATATGGATGAATACATTTTTATTAAGAGTAAATTTCAATCATACATCATATATGGCTATCAATATACACAGTTGAGGTCTCTGTAAATAAGGATTCACTCCCAAGACACCTGTGGTATCTGGATGGCTTCTGGTTTCTGAGTGCTTGGGTTCAGAAAAATGGAGAACTAAGGAAAATATTAACATATTCAGAGTAATCTCAAAATATTTCAAAACAGCTTGTCCTTGAACTTCAAATGTAGCTGGAAAAACTTCACAACTCTAGAATGTGAGTTCCAATTCTGAAGTGGAGGAAGAGAATATTTTTAAAAATGATTACTTGGCAAATAAAGCAGAGATGTATTTTTTGATCTTCTGCAAAAAAAGGGTGCTGCAGTTGGAAGTTTCAACCAGCCATTGCTCTAGCCACCACCTGCAGGGACATTAAGTAAAGTAGAAATGTTTGGGAGCATGGATGAGCATATGGTACAGAATGACTCCCTCTGCCTCTTGTTTAATTTCTATTCTGATTTCAATGTCCTGAAAAAGTAATTAGTTCTTCCAAATCCTGAAAGAGGAACTTTTTTTAATCTTTTAGTTTTGTGCTATCTTACAAGCTCCAACTGAAGATTTTCCTTGGGCTGGAGTATCTGCTAGATGTCCTGTCCAGGTGGAATCTCAAATAAAGATATAAAGCTCACCTTCATTTACCTGGTTCCTCTTCCTACAGTCATAGAACTTGCTTGTTACTTCTCCTTTATCCAGGTGATTATTCTGATGAAGATTGTAGGTCTTCCATTATGTCAGAGACTTCCACTCCATAAGTTTGGCTGAGACTTCAAGTCCCTGGGGAGCCAGACAGCTACAGAGCCAGACAGCCTGTCTGCATGAACCTCATTTATTTGAAGAACCATCTTATGAAGAGTCAGGTTGAGCCCAGGATTATAGTGCCCAAGCCTTGAACAAGGGAAAGTGGGAGATCCTCTACATTGTCTTTGCCATTGGTGCCTTTAAGCATGGAGGATGTGGCCATCTACCTTAATGAGATATGGTTGATTTCAGCAGGTACTTTCACAGTGTAGCCTCATTTATGGCTGATCTAATTGATAAGAGGCTAACTAGAGTTACATTGGCAGGTATTATTAAAATTAAAAAAATGCATTGGATACTTCTGGTAAATGACACTTAGAGTCCTCTGACCTGATTAATTTAAAAAGCTTTAAAATTGCAGGACAGAATGGATGTCCCTCCATCCATTATTCATTCAGGTAAACTCATCCTACCATTATCACTGTACCCTGAACTGATGTTATTTTTTGCCTTCTTGAACTATAGCTTTGGCTATAGCACAAATTTGAAATGTAAAATCTGAGGCTGCCTGAGATCATGATGATACCTAAGTTACCATTTGTTTTGTCCAAGGACACACTAATCTCTGTCATTCATGGAACTAAGTAGCCAGAAGGAAGAAATTTATAAAGCAGCAAATTTTGATGTCAGAAGAATGTCAGATCTCTCTTCAGCTGATTTTTTTCAAGTTTATTTTTGTAGGAACTACCGAATTAAAGGAAGAAGATAACACTCAGTGCAATATTTTATTTGTATTATTAAGCAAAATACTTCAAATAGGGAGCCTGCCTTCCAAGTAGTGGATTTAAAAAATACCATTTTAGCCCATGGAAGGAGTACTGGGTTTTTGTGCTCCTAGAAGTAGTTCATTTTTTATCAGACAAAGCCTTTATTATTTGATCATCTCCCTGTGCCCTCTCAGATGGCCGTGTTTTTCCGGCAGACATCTGACTGCTAGAAGCTTGAAAAACAACACATGGTGAGGTAAAATAACTGCTGTGCTTTAACCAGCCAAGTAGGGTTTTCTCTTTCTGTAAGCTCCTTTTCTTTTGGCTGCAGAGAGCATCTGCTTTTAATGAACACAAATAAGCCAATCAAATTCATATCTATGTTATTACAAGGTTTCCTTGCCTTATAGATAAATATGATTAGCATTTTGAATTACAAAAACCTTCTTTAGGGTCTAAATTTAACTCCCTGCTTTTCTGGCATTGCTACAACAATTACGACCATACACATCAGGAGAAGCTGCAACAAGATGACAATGCAGGCATCTTCTCTGGTTATTCTTGACCTTACATAAATTCATTAGTACCTCTCTCTCTGGGTTTGCTAGTGTTGATTTCTGCTTGCAGGTTTATATTCAGTAGGGTGGCATGAAGGCCTGTGTGAGTGGAGACAGTGGTAAGATGCAGATCCAAGTAAGAATCTGATTTTAATAGTAGTTCATTTTTTTCGGGCAACTGAAATGCAGAGGGAAACCTTCCTAACTTGTAGGACTAAACTTTGAGAGTCAGTTGGTTTTCATATTGAAACAATGTTGTCTCTTTTATCTTTGGCCATTGCTACCTTTCTCATCTTGAACAGTCTGTTCCAACACATTTTCTTTTATCCTTTTGTTGCTCATGAGTTTTGTGATGTGACCTGTGGCTTGCACCCAGCCAAACATCAAAGCCTGTCCTCAGGGACTGTCTGAATAGTTTTACAGAGGCTGTCAGGTCAGATAGGCTCTTCATGCCTTAGTTTGGTTGGTGCCATCAGTAGCTGCAGAATAATTTCATTTTTGCATTCCTGTAGATTTTTTGGGTGGGAAACTGGGAGAGTACAGTCAGTACTCACCTTATTTTCAAACCCTGTCTATTAACCTTTGGTGGTGAGTTTCCAGTGGTGATTTACTTCTCTCGCTTTCTTTTGAACCCTGTCACAAGTGTGGAGAAACAGTTCAGTTGTTTTGGAAGGAAGTACAGTTTGGTATATTAGATAAAAAATATGTATAGTTTATTTGACAAAGTTGCTGCAACATCATCTGAGCCGGGTGAGTCCTTGTGAGATGTGCATTCCCATTCAGATCTTTTATCTATATGGAGGCATCAAAATTTGAATTTAGCTGGGCTTGATTTTTAGTTTGGTTTGGACAGGGAGTACATGAGTGTGGAGTACCTGATGCTAGAGAGCAAGTATGTTCTCACACATATGCTCCAGATTCTTAGTTGGTCATATCAATTCTTAGTCCTTGACAAAGGGATTAATTTCAGAAGGGCTGGTAAAACCATTTTTTGTTGAGATCACTGAGTGCATCCCATTGTAAGTCCCTGGTTTTGTTTGCTCATGACCTTTTGAATGTTTCACAGTTGGAACAAAATTGTCCCACTGTCTATCTGACTTATCTAATGTTTGATCAGGAACTGTCAGACATTTCTAACATGTTCTGAAATATGTATAGAAAAAAGGAAACATGAAAAACTGGCATTGCCTGTGCTAATAGTTTTGATGAGCTTTTCTTGGAAATGCTCTAGAACTTCCATGTTTGGCAGAAGGTCAGTTTATAAGCCTTTGAATAACTACATTTTGCACATTTATAAACAGACTGCTTGCTTTTTACCAAGCAAATACCCTAAAGATTCTGCCTGCACTGTGAATGCCCCCATCTAGGATGGAGCAAGAGGAAAAAAGTGTTGTGGGGGATTGTGCAGGGTCTTGGTCCTGATATCTGAACTGGGAGTCCATCTCTTCTGTTTTTATAGTGACCACTACCAGGCCCCAAATAGCTGAGAGAAGGGAGATCCTTCTGTGATGGTAGAGGAGTGCTTAAAGATGGGCATGAGAGGAAAATGATAATGGGAAAACATAGTAGGCAATACTGTAACTGATAACTATAGTAACCATGCACAGAAAGAGGTTATAAACTAAAGTAAGCCCTGGTGAACTTATTTCTGTTTCAGATGCTGTCTCAAATAGTGTGAATCAGAAACTGCTGAAACATATTTGTGAAAAAAAGGCTGGGAATCATGTGACACTTAAAAGATAGGAAGGAATTGCTTGAGGTCATCTGGTCCAACCTCCTTGCTCAAAGCATTGAATTCAGATTGGTTTTCTCAAAGTCTTTCCTAGTTCCAATATTCCTGAGCAATCAGTTCCCATGTCCCACCTCAACTTGGTCAAGTTGTGAAAACCCAGATGCCTATTCCTGGGCAGATGTGACTGACAAGTTTTCTTCAAAGCAGGAAGCCTCTGAAACGCTCAGTGCTGCTTGGTAATACTGCTTTAAATCATTACTTTCATTGTTTATATTGGATTTGGATGTCAGCTTTTTGTGAGCTTTTCCTGACAGCAGTTTTCTGTGGGACACTCACTTGTGTAAAATAAAATGCACAGGTAGCCCATGGCATCTGCTTGGAGTTATAGAGCTCTCTTCTCTATTCTCCTCATTTTTGCTGCAGCCAAGAATGTGTTCTCTCCCTTCTCCTGGTTTACCTGTTTCTAAACTACTGGAAAACAGATCTTACTGGAAGCAAAGCTTTCATTCAGCTAAGCCTGGCTCTGCATGTTGCCACCCAGTAAAAGGGTCACCTTCTGCTCCTTATAGAAGCACCACTCAGCCTGAGGATTTCACTCAGCAGAACTCATGGTTTTCGGGGGAATCAGCTTGACAATTTATCATCACAGCCATCCAAGCATATCACAAAATACACAAAGTTAGGATTTTTTTCAAAAAGTAAAAATCACCCCACATTGGGAAAAAAGGAAGGAAAAAAAAAAAAAAAAAAGAAAGAAGGAAAAGATAGTTTGGACCTCCCCCACTTATACAACCTGACTAGGAATGTTTGAAAATCTAGAGCAATATTTTGATTAGCAGTAATTGCTTGTTTCAAAGTTGTATGAGACAGCCTCCTAGATAAAAAGAATGTGTATGTGTCTTGTATCCAAAAATATTTTAAATTTGCAAGTATGGACAATATTTATGTCAGCCCCAGTTTTGGTTATGGCAGAAATACCATCTGGTGTGTAGGATCAGCAGCATAAATTCATTGTCAGATGTTGTACGAAATAGCAAACTTCTTTTGTATTTGAGATTTTTACCTGTTTTCCCATGCATCTACATAAAGCCTACATGGACAAAAAAAAAAAAAAAAAAAAAAAAAATGGAAAAAGTCACCAAACCCTTGGTAACCTTTTCTTTAAAAATGTAGGATGCTGAATACAGCTTTCCTTCTGTGGGTTTCATTAACACTGAGTCTTTGGAGAAGTTTCCTAAGGCAATAAGGTCTATGCAGTCACCATCCATGTGTCTGTGTATCTCCTTTCCAAGAAAACAAAGTTTTACTCTGCTCTCCAATCTTAATCACATTTCTCAGATGAACAGACCTTTTGTTATTAAGTTACTTATATTTAGAATGCATTGTTGCTGGATGAGGAAAATCTTACCTGATGGAAAACCCTTGGTGCTCTGCAATTTAAAAGTGATACATCAAATTTAAGCCATGATGATGTACCATAGTAAATACCCACAATGGTTAAACACCATTCTAGTGGCCTTCTGGCAGTTCTAAACCCTGAATTCTGATCTGAATCTCTGCTGGACTTTGTGTGGATTCATAGTTCTGTGTTTGGCCTGGGATCAGTGCACTCATTGCAAATTGCTCAGTACACTGTGTGGGAGCAAATTGCTGCTCTGAAACAACTCATACTGACATTCATACACTTCATAAGGACTTTCAACCTAAAAATGAGTTTTCCTCTATGGTCAGAAAAATTGCAGATGTAAATGATGGATTATTTCTATTAGTCAAGTGGCTATTGTAGCAGGATGGTGTCTTATTTCATCTTTGAAGTCCTTTTCTTTTAGGTTTGAGAATTCTCCATCCAACCTACAGAAGATTTATGTAAAGCCAGAAAATTCCCTTTGGTGTTCTTCAAGGTTCAAGTCAGGCATGAAGATCTACCATCCTCTTGGGCAAAAGTTCCCAAAAGTTCCACTTTTAGGTATTGACATTTTGAGAGCCAACTACCTCTGAAAAAAAAACCCAACAAAAAACAACCAACATGAAGAAAGCTGGTGAGCAAACTTAAAAACCCTTGACTAGGGAATTGGCTTCAACTCTTTGCAATCAAGTCATACAGAAAGTATTACAAAGGAATTGCTTCTGTGACAAACCTGGATTACTTTCTCATGAACAGTCCCAGAAGACAAAGTGCTTTGCATGTCCTGTGTTTTGTACCAGACACCTTGGGAACATTCAGTGGATCTTTGAAACTTCCAATATTTTGGGATGAAAGGATGAGAAAAGAACTGATAGCTTAATTTTTCTTTAATTTTTCTGTTTGATTTGCAGGGCTGAACACTTGTTCCTTTCAACAGTTAAATGAAGAAGGTGGAGAGCAGTGTTATAGTGATAGTGTTTATCTCTTATATATCAATACCTGTGCATGGATTTGAAAGAGCTCTATGAAAATGAGTCCTATGATAACTGTCATAGATGAAAAATAGGGTTAAGAAAGGCAGATAATGAAAGAATTTCTTAATGATCTCAGGTAAAATGAGAAATATAGACATTTATTTCCTTTTTCTTCACCATTCACACAACCCCACCCCACCCACAACATATGTAATAGTTTCTTCTACCTTGAAGAATGCAGTTTCTAAAGGGATTTCTGAACCCTGTTGCTAAGTTACAATGCCAATTATTTCACTGAAGGTTAATGAAGTGGTCGAATTAATTTTATTTGTATTAAAAGGTCAAGATTCCAGAAAATGATGCCTGAATATGGAACAAAACTAGTACTGTCTGCTTCCTTTGTAGGTTGTGCTTTGGTGTCTCTGTTCTGCAGTGAAATGACTCTAACTAAATTGCTTACATGATCTTGGCACAGAAATGAAAAGAGTGAGCCTTCTCTTTAAGACAAGGGAAATATTTTTTTTAGAAAGGCTTGATTTCCTTTTAAATATTTACTAATCAAATATTAATTTCCCAAACTAAAACTAATATTTACCACCATCACAATTATCATCAAACGGTACTGAATGTCCAAGATATGCATGTAGCACCTAATCACATATGGTGGTATAAATGAAAACCATTTGACTTATAAGGGGCAGAATTAGCTTCGGGATCATTTTTGTGCCACTCAAAATTTAGCTATTTCTTTACTCCCTATGTTTTCAAGGGAAGAAGGAACTGTGATGCCTTCTTGTGCTGGCCAGAGAAAAAGAGGCAGAGAGAGTCACACAGGTAGCCCTCCAGCAGCAGTTACTTGTAAGAAGGGTTTTTCAGCAATGTTTTCAGGTGCAATTTATCACTAGAAAGAAAAGAAGTGCCCACCACTTCCCATCGTGGTTTGTTTTCAATATTTACTTATCCTACCCATAGTAACTGCTGGCTTTTTTCATCCTGATTTGGTGTGTTTTCTTTTTGAGTCGTTGGCTCCAGTTACGTCTTTGACATATGCATTTTACAGATAGGGATGGAAGATGAATGCCATCCAATATGTCAAAAATTCAGCATGACCCTGAAAAAAACCCATGTCAAAACCCATTATTATGCTTTTCTGCTGCATCCTGCCAACACATGACTTAGTAAGCCATTTCTGGTGAGGAATTTAGCTTCAAGGTTGAGTTTGTATGAGAAAGAACAAAAAAACCTTTGTGCAAGTAATAAATAACAAAGTTATGCCAGTTTTATGATGAATTAAAAATTGATCTAGCTTTGTTTAGGAGAAGTAAGCATTCCTAAGAGGGAGTCTCTCTGAAAAAGGGCAGAACACGTAATTGCGAGAAATTATTTTGATTATGAAATTGTGTGTTTATCCTGGATATGTCTAACATGCATATCATTTGATTCAAGCTTAGTGCAAGCCAGAAATAGAACAGCAGATTGCTTACTTTTGGTAAGAAGTGTAATCCAGAGCTTTACTGCTTACATTATTTGTGTAATTAGAAAAAGGCTATGGTTGATGTCACTGGTTTAATCTCCAACAAACTGGAGCATTTGATAACCTACTGATGTTGAAGTCCAGAAGATCATAGGTGATGTTTTAGCTAATCCACTACAAAAATAATTAATTAGTCTTCTTACAGTGCTATCATAGCATTGCAACTGAAAATGAAAACACAGTTTCTTGATTATTTAATTTATTTCATTACTTGTTTGGAAAGTCAATATTTTTATTCAAAGGCAAAGAAAAGGATATTTTTTATTCAATATGAGGATTGTGCCTGATATTTACACAACAGCAGTTCAATATTTGGATTCTCAGAGGAAAGTCTGACTCTTTCTCAGATCTGGTCTAGTGATAAGTTCTTAGTTATCACAAGACACACTTCTGTCTTTGCCCTAGGCCTGTTAATCAAGTTTGATTTAAGCCATTTAATTCACTGTCCATAAATCATTATTTTCATCATGGATTAGCAAAACTTAAATTAATTTTTTTTAAGACCTTTTTGAATATTTCCGTTTCAGTTAAGGTTCTGTTTAATAGTATTTCTACTATAATGAAACTATACATTTGAATCATGACTTTCAGTGAAATTCAACCTTTACACTTGAAGATTCACCTTGACAGAAAAAAGATAAAAGCTCTTGAAGCAGAACAACTTTTCCAGTTTTACAGCTATTTATACATGCTTTTTCAGTGCTTTCAACATAGTAAAATGTTTTTAGTATGTTTCTTGATTGCTAAATAAGTAATATGTATCTTGGAAGTTGTTGCAAGCTGTACCTGATTGGAAATGCCCTACATGCAAACCAGATTTCCTCTCTATTGAATGAAAGACCTTTCTTCACTTTTTTAATAGAAGCAATAAAAATACCAGGTGCTTAAATTGTTCTGTCATATGGAAGAAATAAAGACTGCACTTAGTAGTTTAACTGAATCAGGAGATGACCAAGTCTTTCACAGGTTTAGAATTAATAGATCCCCTCCATCTCATTTTTATCTCTGAACTGAAAGAAGAACACAAGATTTATCTCTTTTGTAACTTTTTGTTTTCCAACCAAATAATCTGATTCATGAGCAAAATGACAATGTCCTATAAAAAATTATTTAACTTTTTAGCCACTTCCTATTCAAGAAAATTAGCCAATATATTCTATAATTTTCAACTTTCTTTAAAATTCCTGCAAACTCATAGTTTTTCAGTGACTAAAATTTATTAATGTTGGCTAGTAACTAAGGGGATAACAGTGTTATTTTCTTTTTAGTGTATTTTCTTTTTAGGCATCAGTACTTTGGAAAAACAGCAATCACTTTTTTTGTTCAACTTCTTTGGAAACTGCTATATAACTGCAAACTTTGGATGTTCCCTCTGTGCAATGTTTTTGGAGGTCTCTCCACACCTCAGCAGTGTTCTCAGTAAACTGAATCCAGAAATCACCTGAAGTTTGTTTGATAGTAAAGAAAATATGGGTGCATCAATAGGCAGCAGCTAGTGAGTATCTTCCAAGTAAAACATGCAATCAATAATTTTTCCAGCATACAGATTAACAACAAAAAGATAGATTTGTGATGATCAATAAGTTTCAATAACTACTATGTTTTATGTTAAGAAGTGAAAGGAAATAGATGAATGTGCTTCAAAACAAATAATAAATAGCTGATTCAGTTCTTTCACCTATGTCAACACTGTTTCCTAATCATCACCTTCAAAAGAGCATTACTTCTAATTTAATTTCATTTTTCTTTAATGTTTTCAAACATTTATATTTGCCATAGAATGAAATGCACATTTTATCTTTCTCTTTAAACTCTGTTACACTGGAGTTGCTTGAGAATTTTCTGTACAGGATCTTTTTATATATTTATCTATAGAAACATCTGAATAACGACAAAAGATAAACAAAAACCAGAAATTAAACCAAATATGATCTTGTTACACAAAGGAAACTGATGCTGGTTGGAAAAATGAGAAATATTACTGTTTCGTCCACTGCTTTGATTCAGCTCCTTATATGTGACATAATCATTTTCATGAAACTAAAGTTCATATAAAAGACTGAGGATATTTTGCCTCTGATTATGTTCCAAATACAAAAAAGCACCCTCCTTCCAGGAAATGAGGAATGGCTCTTTGATACTGTAAACATGGCTATTTATTAATTAATGACCTTTCTTTTTTATTGCACCTTAATAAACCTCACCAAAATTTTACAATATTTTAAAGCATATTTATGAAATAGAATCTATAATGAACCTAAAACACATCTAAAGGAAAATAAAGGAACATTGCAGCTTATTAGTAACACTTTCAGTTCTAATCTGTTAGGAGTCTTATAAAATAATGGTCAAGCAACTTGAGACAAGCAGTGTAGTAATGCAAGACTGACAGACTCTGCAAGATGCATGGAAGCTCTTGAAAGTTTTCCTCTTGGTATGTACTCTGTGAGGAACCTATTAATTTCAAATATCATTCTGAAAATGGGGATATGAATTTTGCAGATTGAATTATGAATTGGATTCTGTTGCTGGTAAAATACTACATATGTTCATTTGACTAGAATGCCCATTTCTGCTTCAATTCTGGTGTACGGAAGACATATAAAGGTGATTTTTTTTGGACAAGAATATTGTTATCTTAGGTATATCTAAGATAACATTGTTATCTTAGGTATGTACAAAATACTACAAGACATGCAGACAGCAAGGTTAACAATGTCTTCCAGAATAAAAAGAAACAAAACACCACCAACAACTTTGCTCCTACGTTGCTCTTATATGAAGATAAAATATTCTGAGGTAGAAGCCTTTATACCTCTCCCTTACTTCCAAAAGAGGTGAACATTGCAAGAGGAGAATGAGAAGCCTCTTATGGCATGGCATCTTACCACCATGTCTGCATTTACAGAGCCAGAGGTGTCCCTCCTTCCTCACCCATCTGGCTGTACATCCCTGCTGCTTCACTCCAGCTGTGTCCAGTGCTTGTCCCAGCTCTTTGGAAGCTGAGTTAGCTTCTCCAACCATCAGCAGACTGACCCAGGGGAAAAATAATTGCTGCTTCCAAAGGCTGCTGGTTCAGTGAGCTGAACTGAATTACCAGGGAGTCAGACAAGCACCAGTGCACCAGGAAAGTAGGATGGAGGGCTGCAGACTAAAATTAGGCTGTGAGATTGGCTTGAATAACACAGCATCTCATTCTCTGCCCCCTGAAGTGAAGCCTGCAGCAAGTGATGTGTGCTGTAGAGTGTGGACAGATATTTCTCCAGCATCTGTGGTCTATGGGATGCTGATGGAGAATAAAGTTGCTTACAGTGACGAAACTGTGCTGCTAAAATAGAGAATATTTGTTAATTGTTCTCAGTCCTTCTTTCCCTTTGACCTTATTCATCCAGTCATAACCCAGAACTAGGCTAGTAGTAGACTGGAAATAGTAAACCTAAAATATATTAGGAGGCAGGAACCAATCTGCCAGGTACCTCTTTGGACCTGCGGGTATTTGTGGAAGAGAATGCAGCCCAAAATATCTAGAGCTCTAAAGCTCAGAGACAAACAGATTGTACTGACAAAGGCTGAACTTGGCTAAATCAGGAGAAACCTTTCAGGGCAGATTTCTTTTTGAGTGAGCACATGTTCAGCTGCATGGAAAAAATACAGTCAAGGCAAGGATATTTTTGACAGGGAACTCAGATTGCGCAAAAGAGTGGTACTTCAAAGGCAGGACCAGAAATTCCAAATTCCTGTGTACACAGCTTGACTTCTTGCCACCTCTGCATCTGCAGTAAATAATTTCCTGAGTAGAAAACTTGGCTTTCTTTTGTGTTATTTATTATTCAGTATGCAGTTTATGAACCACTGGGAAGAATGAGTTGGTTGCTTCGTAACAGGCACTTGAGTTAACATGAAGTAGGAAGGCTGTATGGTTCCACGTGTTTGGCATGGATGAATATCAGCACTACACTCATAATTCCACTGAACTCTTAATTAAAGTGCAGCTCACAACTGGGCAAAGATAGATTGCATAACAAAAAAAGAAGCAGCTTTCTGTTGGTTACAATTGTATGCTAACTGCAATATGAATTACAGGAGTTCTATGTGAAGAGAATGAAAATATTGAAAAAGTTCTTTTACCACTTTTTGAAAAACTGCAAACATTCAATTTTCAAATAAAACATTTTTAGCAGGAAAAAAAAAAGTATTTCAGATTGCCCATTAAGCCAAAACCAAGATGCTTGAATATTTATAATGTTTGTGCCAGTGGAACATTAATCTATTGGGAGCTCAACTCTGTTGTAGATGAGATTTTGAACTGTTTATGTTTTTTCTGAGTTTCAAAAAAGCTTCTGTTTTCTCCTTATAGAAACACTCTACATGTGGCAGAGATGTGGAGATCTAGAGAAGAAAGGTTCTGCAGATCTATCTACAGGGTTCCTTCAACCAGAAGCTGGAAGTAACATTTTCCCCAGTTAGGTTTTTCTGCTTTATGACAAGCTGAGCAAGACTCTGCAGCACACACTGAATGTGGCAGGAGTTCTTCTTCCATGGCTCTCTGCCCTTTGTACACACTGTGTAAAACCAACTCTGACCTGGAGCAGAATGATCTGGGCTGGAGTCCAAGCTGTGAGCCTGGGAATGAGGAGTGAGAGAGGGAATGGGGAAGAAGGGAGGGCATGGGAAGTGAGATGTAATATGGGAAATCTGGTAACTACTGCTCTATAGTTATTAAAGGTAGGGTTGAAAAGCAGATTTCATGCAGTGAAAATACAGTGCTGAGAAAAAAGAAATAAAAGTTATTCCAGCTTGAGCTTTACTAAGGAAAACCAGAAGCTAAAAACAGAGAGCTCTTATCCATCTGCAAGAAAAAAGCTTGCTTACCCTTGTCTTTGTAATGCTTAAATGGAGTGAGAAAATCTGCTATACATCTTGTCAGCAAAATATTCTAACATATAATCGATCATAAGTAAAGTACTCCTTGTACTGAGAGTGTCTTTGTGTCAGGAGATGGTGGAAAAAGAAGACAATGGTCCTCTAAAGAGTTCAGTGCCCTAAGCTTTAGGGAAACCGGAAGAGATTACCAGCAGAATTCTATCCCATTTGCAAGAGAAAATGTTATTAAGTGTAGAAAGACAGGTAAATTAAAAGTTGCAGAAAAACTGTTCAAATTGAACGAGATACTTAGCTAAGACGCAAGTCTTCTCCCATAAGAAAAACTGCTTTCTTAGTTATAATCTTTTCTGGGAAAATTAGTCAAAGCTTGTCACCTGACATCTTTCTATTTTTACTGCTTCAAAAAGCCACAGTTAAAAGCAGAAGTAGTGAAGTATAATCTTTAGAACCAAGATCTTGTTTTAAGTGTACACTAATGCATCATCTACATTGATGTAGACCCTGAAGATGTGCTAATGTAGACTCTCATTTATTAATTTTAGAACTTGGAAAGCTGTTAAGCAGTGTCTGTCATGTATAACATACATTGTTATGTGTGTAAGAAATTCTTAGGCTGCATTGTCTGCTGTTAATGGCAATAATTTAGAAATATTTTTCTCTGTTCTACTAATGGCAATGAAAGACCTCAATGATGTGGAAGTAAAAATAGGGTACATCTCAACATGGTTCATCTTGCAGTGCTTTCAACTACCTGGATTGTATGCATAATGCCTCAGCTTCTAGCACAGGTGCTGTGAATATTGGTTTTGATCAAAAGGACATTTTTGTTTTGAAATGTGGTGTATTTTATAATCTTGTATCCTGAAGGTCTCTAAAATACTTTATATTTTTCTTTGCCTAGGAAAATGCCATGGCAGGTATATCAGGAGGAACAATAGTAATAATTTCATCTCACAGAAGATTTTTCAGAAGCATTTGTATTATTATAAAGCCTTAAACTTGTCAACAAAGGAGACCTTCATTAAGAAGAGAGTGGTGGCCATCAAATTTTGTATGGTTATAAAAGCTTTTTCATTCTTGTTGCCCAGCATTGTGACAAAGATGTAATCCAGTCCTGAAAGCAGACTGCATATATTGGACAGCAGTGGTGTGGCTTAGTGCTAGGCTGGGCCATCTCTTCTAAAGCATTTCTGGGAATTCTCCAAAGAACTTATAATTACCTGCTGTCTGTGATGAGCTTGGAGGTTGGAACCCTTTGAATGAAATTGGAAAGGAACCAGACAACACGCTGGAGGCAGCAACTTCAACTAAGTGGATTATTGCCTTGTTTTGGAATATTTGTACTTGAATGTAGTTTTGGATACTTCATAAACTTTAAAAAATATCTGACATGGCAGAATGAGTAAATGTTAAAATAATGTGCTTTACCTCAGAATCATAGAATATTAGGAGTTGCCATTGGATCATACTTATTTACTTTATTAATTGGATCTTGCATACTTTATTAATTGGATCCATACTTATTTATGGATCTGTCATCAGCTGATCAGCAGGAACAAGTGAAATGCTTAAATGTAAATTGTGTACACATACACCAAATCACCTTTAAAACGATTGATCTTTATCCAAGTGAGATGCAGAACTGTAACAGCCAGGCAGTGCCTGAGCCTTTGGTCACCACTCTGAAACACAAAGTTCCACAAAAGTAATATTCTACAAGACTATTTCCAACAATGGGACCTATTTTCAAATGTAACAGGCTACTGTAAAACATGTTTCTCTGAATCATAAGTCAATCAAAACTCTTTCTGCTAATGAAAAGCAGGACCGGAACTGTAGAAAACACATTGCAAACAGTCATCAATTAAGAAAAAATGTCTGATTTGGGGACTGAGCCAGACATGCTGTGAATAGGGTTGTCAGGCACCAGTGGTGCTGAATAATGCTAATAGGAGAGAAAGGGAAGCTATAATCATCCTAGTCTCTGCTCTGTCTTCTAGCAGTCTGACTACAACTAGTAGGCTAAAGATCTGTCTGTCCTTGGAATGTAGTCATCCTTTCAGAAAACAGGAAAAAAGGCAGGTTGTGCAAGGTTTTGACCACATCCATTCAGCCTGAGAGGGACTGTGATACTGTAAATAAAGAAATAGAAATCAATGCAACAGAACTCATTTGAGATATCACATTAGGAGCATTTTCCTTTCTGCAATATGAACCTGATAATGAAGCTTTAGAAGATTTAGATGATAACAGCATGTCCCAGACCTGGTTGCCTGCTAAAGAAACTGTGCCTCCTCTGCAGTAATTAAAAGCCCCTGGTAGACATAAATTTGGCAGTACTGCTAATTACCCAACCTTGTTCACTGAAAGGGAGCTAGTTGCCTGTAAAACAGAGTAAATGTAATATAATAGAAATGACAAAGGCTCAGAGTTCAAAAGAAAAATAATACATTTGTGATTAAGAGCACAAGTGTCTTTATACAGTTTCTCCCTGTATTTATGCAGACCTGAAATTCATTCAGCAGACAACTGTGGGGAGCAAAGAGCTAATGTGAATCATGAACACTGGCTCTCCTGTTGGCTTGGTTTTGTTTTTCTCTCTGAGCTTTTCCTTTTTCATTAGTGATACCAGTGAACCAACATTGTGTGCTCAGCTCTGCTGCTCCTCATCTGAACGATGAGTCAGGCTGTAAGAATCAGATTGGCATTGCTTAATAATACTTCATTTTTTTGAAAATGTTTTTGTTTTCTGCCTGTTTTGTCTTTTATCAGTAATGAAGGTTTAATACCAAATAACATATAATTTATTTTTTTTTTTTAGTTACCATGAGCCAAGAGCAGGAAGAACAAATGCTTGGATAAGGGATTCACATGTCAGGCTTGCACTTCTTCAAGCATTCTGTAAGCGACTGACTGTGCCCACACACCCATCTGCATTTTTAAACATTTTTATTTCATGTTCAGTAGAAACAGTATTGTTTGCTTCCTAGAGGATAAGCAATTAGGAATGAGTATAATTAATACATGTGAGTTGCTCTCCTGTCTCTTATCTCAGTTCCAACAAGCCATCTATGTCTATGCTTCAGTGGGTTTTATGAAACCCTTGCAAATGACAGACAGATGGCCTCTTTGGGTTGCTGTATTAAAAACAGATATTAATATTACCACTCTTCATGCAGTATGTTCAGTCACATCTTGTCTGCCAGAAACTGGTTGTTTTCAGTGACTTTGTCTATAAATACTTATGGTCTGCTCCATAACTCTGAATAAACAAACAAACAAACAAGGTTGAATAGTATTATTCAAGAAATCTCTTAATAGTAAAGAAATCTATAAAGAAATTTTTTCTCATAAAGTAGAAAGAATCGATCCAAATGTATTGAATTTATACATAATCTTTATTTATTTTTTAAAGACCGTAGTATCTTTTTGTAGTTTTACTGCCTGGTTCCCAATGAGGAAGGCAATTTTTATTGTGACAGTTTGTCACCTTAGAGAAAACAGTGTATGACCATATGCTTAGGGTATCAACAGTGTAAGAATGACTTCACATCATCTCCCTGTGTAGAGGCATTTTTATAAAAGGTAGCTTTTTCCCCAAAAGCTTGACTTCCCATCATTTGAAGAAAGGAAAACTACATTGTCCTTAAGCTGGAAATTTCTAGATGGATATTTCTAGATTTTCAACACTTTGGAGCATATCTGGCTAAGAATTTCAGTGGTGTACTCTGGATTTATATCTAACTACTACTCTGCCTTGAATTCCTGAAGTGGAAGAGCTCCAGATGATTCCCATTTAGATATAGGAATAATACTGTCTGCAAGATGTTTAGTATCTCATATAATGTCATATCCTAATTTCTCTTAGTAACTGATTAGAAAACTATCTGGAAGTGTCATCTTTTCTCCCTTTTTAGCAATATGCACACTTAACGTAGATTAAGAAATGATCATTTAATGTCTTCTGCATCCCTGAGGAAAAACTTGCTGGCTGAATTATTTTAATACAGTCATTGACACAATTTATATCTACCTAATTTCATTTTTTTGTTTTAAATGACAGTAAAGAAATAATTTTTATATCTTATTACTTTCAATGGTTTGTATCTCTGTCATTCAGCAGACATCTACCATACCAAACTGTCCCTTCAGAGATTATAAAAGTGTCTGGGAAGCTGCTGCATCCTGTATTCTGCGGGTCATGGTTTTTCTCTTTTATATCTATTCTTGCTCATGCTGATCAGTGGGTTCATCGTCTGTGACAGTGCAAACATCTTTTAGTTTTCCTTGCAGATAGTCACAAGCCTTCCTGGAGCAATGTTTGATCCTAAAGATTTCATGAATAAAAAGCTGAATGGGCCAAATAAAATGATCTGTGAAAACTATGTTGGAAAGTGCCAGAACTTTTACTCATTTTGCCATTTTATCATAGGTTTCCTGAGGATTTAATTACTTGGCTCTGAGTGGATAATATAAAGATTCTTGGAATTCTTATTAGTACTCCAGATATTCTGGGTCTAACCTTTAAGAAGTAAATTAAAAGAAAGAGAAAAAAAAAAAAAAAAAGACAATTAGAGTGTTATTAAATGTGTGCTACTGTTTGCAGCATTCCTGTGGCAAATCTTACCACCTTGGTCAGTGTTGTATTCTTATTTTTGTTGGGTGGTTTTTTTTTTGTTGTTTGTTTTTGTTTTTTGTTTGGTAGGTCAGTTGGCTAGGTTGTTGGGTTTTGTTTTTTTTTTTTTGGTTGGTTGGGGTTTTTTTCTGGATAGTGCATAGTTTATACTCTATTGTGCACAGTCCCAAAACACTACTCAAGGCACGAGGTCCACTGGTATCAAGGGCCACTGTCCCCATGCTGCCACTCCTACCTGCAGTCATTTGCATGCTGTGGTGCTTCTGGAGGGACAAGGTGCCTAAAAGATGAGAGGCAACCACAGTTGAAGTGGATGAGTAAGAAGAAAATAATCAGATGTCTAGGAGAATGAAAACTTGGTGTTGACAGATGTAAATTTCTTAATTTTTTATGCAGGGGCTTGCAGATTGCAGGGTCTCTGTTACTGATGTGATAATACAAGATTGCAGTGGCTTTTTTTTTGAAAATAGCACTGATTTCTTCAGAAGAGGGATGGTTAATCTCCTTCTGAAGGTGACAGTATGTATAATGTGAGCCTAAGAAATGAGGCTAAACTAGATGTCTGGCTTGTAGGCAGCTGAAATTGGATGAGGTGATTCTTTTTTTCAGCCATCCTTAGAAGTAAAATAATAAAAAACAGCCAGTAAAAAAACATCCTATATTTTTCTTTTAAAATAGTATTTTACTTAATCTTATTATCTGAAATGAAAGAATACAAACTTTCCAAAGATAAATATTTTTTTTCATTATTAATAATGCCTTTTTAAAAAAACTGAATATGGCTTACATCAACTTTCAGCTCTGTTTAGATCTCATCAGTGAAAGGGTTATTTGATTCTAGAGACAAGTTGCTGTCACATGTATATGTGTCTGATGATTTATAAATTTATTCAGTTTATACATTTAAATCCTTACACCAGAGGCAATACCCCCAGATGATTTTGTTATGCCCATGGGTCTTTTAGTTGTAACTTTATTTTAAAATGAAGCCTTGGGAAGGTTTTTTAAATCTAAACTCTTTGCTGTACTAATGACTAAAAATTCATCTTTCTTCTACTAAAATAAACATGACATAAACACAGTAAAGTACACAGCTGGGAAAGCAACTTTGAATGAAAAAAGGTAAATCATCCTAATTTTTCTGTGGTTAAAAGCAAACATTTCATTGTTACTGATTTTAATGACATTTCCTTTTTATAATTAGAAAGCAGCTCTTATTAAAGGTAGATGGTTCCATTATGTTTGCTTGAATAGCCTTACTAATTTGATTTCATGTCATATTTAGCAACATATGTTGCTAAAAATAATCAGGATAAGGCTGTAAAAATTTAGCTATATTTTGGCAGTCTTAAAGTGGAATATATGTATATATACATGTATATAATGCTCTGCATATTATTTTTAGGTGCTAAAGGGAGTTCTATGTCCCTAGTGTGCCTCAGATCATTCCTTCGATGAGACTCAGTGCTGGGCCCTGCACTTGGGCCACAAAACCATCACACAATGATGCAGAGAGAGGGAAAGAGGAGCTGGAAAGCTGCCTGGTGGAAAAAGACCAGGATGTGTTGGTCACCAACCTGCTGAACATTATCCACGGGGGGAAGAAGGTTTGGATCAGAAAAAGTGTGTCCAGCAGGACTAGGGAAGTGACTGTCCCAGGGTCCCAGGGTCTGGTGAGGCAGCACCTCGAGTACTGTGTTCAGTTTTGAACTGGATCTCACTACAAGAAGGACATGGAAGTTCTGGAGTTTGATGAAGGAAGGGCAGCAAGGCTGATGAAGGCTCTAGAGCACAAGTTTTAAGAGGATTAGATGAGGGATCTGGGGCTGTTTAGCCTGGAGGAGACCAAGGGGAGACTTTATCGTTCTCTATAACTACCTGAAAGGAGGTTGAAGTGGGGTGGGTTTGGTCATGTCTCTCAAGTAAGAAGCTGTAAAACAACAGGAAGAGGCCTCAAGTTATCCCTGGGGAGGTTTAGATTAGGTGTTAGGAAAAATTTCTTCACTGAAAGGGTTGTCAGGGACTGGAACAGGCTGTCCAGGGAAGTGGTTTGGCAGCCATCCCTGAACGTATTTAAAAGACAGAGATTTGGCATTTGGGGACATGGTTTAGCAGTGGACTTGGCAGTGCTGGGGTAATGGTTGGACCTGGTGCTCAAAAAAGTGTTTTCCAACCTAAACAACTGTAGGAATCTATCATGAATCTGAGTCAGTGTTCATTGTGATCTTTGCATTACCTTTATTGAGATTTGGATTGTACACTCATGCAAAATCAACTTAATTCTCTCAACCTGATCTTACATAAGGTCTTTATTCATAGGGGTAGAGATACCTGTGATGATAAATATTGAAGGACATATATGTCAAGAAATAAAGGTTATACTGTGCCCAACTAAGAATAAAAGAAACTGAGATATTCCTTTGTTTTGTTTTATCAAGAAAAATGCATAAGAAAGAGAAACCATTTTCACCTGCACCTAAGAGACATTTTTTAGATTATTTTTCACCTTTTAAAAATAATTCCATGACCCTTGTATATGTGAGCTTCAAATAGAATATTTTGTTACAGAGCCTCATCTTCCTGTTAGTTCTTATGATTTTTACTTCTGGTTATCTGAATTTGCTGGTAAACTAAAGAAGTACATTCAAGGAACAGTATTGTATAGGGAGTTGAATATTAGATGGTCACACTAAGTATCTGAAAGCAAAATCAGCTCTCAAAAAGCATCATATTTACCAGTGATGCTGCAGGCAGTTCACCTTTAGAGTCACAGAAGTCTGATTGCTTGATGATTTATCATGGCAGTAGTTAAAGCAAATGTGGGTCAGTTTTTTCCTTAAAAAAAAAAAAAAAAGGAAAACAAAGAACAAACCAAAACAACAACAACAAAAGAACTGAAAGGAAGAGGAAAATAGAAAAATACAATATTATTCTGAATTTAATGTAACTTTCTTTTGCAAACTGTTCTGTTCTTGAAAAGTAGGTTCAAATGTGTACACTGGGAAGCTTATTTGCAGAGGAGTGTGTATCTCTATACACAGGACACCAAAACTTCTTGCCTATACTTTCTGTTAAATACTTCTTTATTCTTTTCTTCATATGTCCCATAATCTCCAGCTTGTTTATGTCCATAATCAGAAAGTGCATAACATGGTCTTCCCTTGACTGTATATGGAAAAATGCTTCAATACACACTAAACAATGCAATCAATTTTATTTTGTATCTTTATAAACAAGAAATCAAATTATGAAGTTGGTTATATTCTAAAAAATACTTCATAAATAAGAAAAGAAATTTAAAAAAACCCACAAAAACCCCAGTGCGGTTGTATCTTACAATATTTTGCTCAATATTAATGCTAAAAGGTCTATTAGACTTTTTTTAGTTTACCTTTTGATTTGAGAAACATCAACATGTTTCCTCTTTAGATGGCCTGCATGTTACACTTAAGATTCCATGAAGTGATCCCATGGGTTGGTAGAGTGTGAAACCCCAGAGAATACAGTGATTTTACAAGTACCCTTAAGTGCTGAAAGTTGAATTAAAGAAAAACCTGTGTGCGTTTTGTACAGGATGTAAATTATATGGTAGAAAAATGCACTTTGAAATGCACCCCTAATTGGCTTGGGAGCAAAGAAGGCTCATTACAAAATCATCTCTCTTCCAGCAGCTCCTCAGTTGTGCTCTGTGGGCCACCTGTCATCTGTAGGGTGGTCTGTGGGATGCTCTCTGGAGAGCACAGGGGATCTTGTGGTGTTCCTTCACTTTGTTTCCCTTCTTTTTAATTGCAGGAAAAGAAGTTGAAAAATCTGTCAGTGTTTTCCCAGTGCTCTATAGCTTCACTGTGACAAACCCCAGGGAGCCACAGAGAATTGCTTATGCTAACAGGGCTGGTTTGGCAATTAGCTGCCCTGAAAGAGTGGAGACATTCAATTTAAACTTCCCAGCAACAAGTTGTACTTTTATGGCAATTACTTCTCACTGCTCACTATTTAAAAGATGCCTTAAAAAGAAAACAATGAGGAAATTAAAAAGCAAAATATGTGCATTTAGAGGCTAAATCTGGCATGCTGTGATAAAGACGAGGAAAATAGGGCTTGTGTCTATATCAGCCTTCTGTAAGCATATTCTGCAATATGGCTGATGAACAGAGAGAATGCCTTCTTGCTGTTGAAAATTATTAAAGACAGGGGGAGTGTGGAACTTGCTTTACACAAAGTTACTAAGTGGTTCCTTTCCTTGTAAACATACAATGTAGATGTGAAGGGAGTGGAATTAATTTTCTGTTAAAAGAACTGATGACCGAGATTGCCGTGATCTGCAGAGAAGTGGGTCCACAAACTATGTTTTGCTTCTGGTGTCACCTATGTTACAAAGCTTAAGTTTCCCTGTTTCACTGTCTATTGCACCATCCTATTGTATATTCTAACAGGACAAATTCATGGGCCCCATTTGAAATCAGCAGAGTCGACATTTATGCCAGAGATCTGGTTAGTTGCTCTTAATCTCAATAAACTGCTCTAATTGGTTTATTCAGGCAAAACCAAAAAGCCTAACTCTTCTTCTCTTTTTTTTTTTTTTTTTTTTTTATAGACTGCCCAGTGATTGTTGCTCCACTTTAATGTAATTTCATTTAAATTTAATTTCAACCATCTCAGCTGAATTGAATAAATACAATAAATTAAATAAATTTTAAAGCAGAAAGAAACAGATACACACTCAGATCTTGTTTGATTGCAATTCAGGAAGGCTAAAACCAGACAATAAAAGAGCTTGTAATTATCTGAAACAAAGATACATTTTTGAATAAGCTAAATGTAAGTATTAAGTTCTAGTTATTAATATTGGACATATGCAAATAGCCATCTGCTTCCCTTTGTTCTAATCACTTTAACAACATCTAATAGTGGGCATTAGCATCTTTCTATAAATTCATTATTTTGGATGTCTTTTTAAAATCCACATTTATTATCAAAACAGCTGTTCCTTAAGTAGGCATATCGTGGATCTATTATCTGGCCTATTCTAGTAGAGCAGGGTAACTTACTCCTTCATAGTACCATACCCATAAATATTTACAATTTCCTTTTGCTAGGCCCACACATTGTTTTCAGCACTCCAGTGATCCACTGAATTCTTTGGTAGAGAGCTTAGTAGCAGCTTGAAAAAGAAAATAAATGTTTTCTATTTCAAATTTTGATGTGGCCTTGGTGTCACTGGCCATTCCTCTTCCTTTGGGTACAATAGAGCTTTAGAACTGGCTTAACTCTGAGATATATTGTGAATATATGTATGGCTCTGATGTTTGGGACTGGTGCTTCTAAAAAGCACGTGATATGGGTCTTTCCCTCTGGCCATCCAGGCCAGGAGGCTCTCCCTGGGGGAAATGAGATGGGAAAACATCAGTGGGAGCAACATCCTTGAGTCCTGGCAAACAGGCTGATGGGGTCTCTAATTTGTATTGTGTTTGGGTACAAATAACACAGGTACTGTGCATTCTGGATCCATTCTCATTGATTCATTCTCATTGACTGTGACCTTTTGGTTCAACCGCAACTTCCTCTCTCTTGACACTGTTTAAAGCTTAAACTTTAAAATCTGTGATGCTCCTCTTAAACCCCCAGATTCCACCATCAGCATGAGAGGGCAATGATGAAATGAAAGGTCTGATGAAAAGTTCTGTTTTGATTGGATTTGAATATTAGCACACATCAGGAAAATAGCATGAATGTGGCTGTCCTGACTGTGCAAAGAGCAAGAAGTATTAACACTTCCCAAAATAAAACCCAAAATGTAAACACAGCTCTGTTCAGACAGGGGTCTGTGCTCCACTACTGCAGGGGTGGTTGTGTGGAGCTGAACCCCAGTATTAACACTTCTTGCTAATCAGATCTGACCTAAAAGCTTTATGATTTCTTTTGCTTACCCTGACTACTTCTTAGCAGTGCCTGGTTCCATCAGTGCTGCCAATGGTTTTAAGAGGAGATTCATGTTGCAGGTTTACATCTCACTGATCACATGTAGTCAACCGTTGTTCAAGGGAATATTCATCTGATCACATGTAGGCACCTGCTTATAGGCAGCATGAAACATTCCCCAGGCCCTAATGACTGAATTCACCATGAACAAAACAGATGAGGACTAGCTCTGATGAAGAGATAATTTGCAGACAGCTAAAATAAAGCATAATTAGCCTCACCTTTCATCCTGAACCCACCCTCTTCTAGGAGGCTGGAAATTAATGTCTCTTCTTGCAATCATCATTGGCCAGCATTTGGCCATCCAGCTATGCTGCACATTTTTCCAGGGTTGTTGCAGTATAAACAGCTCATATTTCAGGTAATGGAAACACTGCCTCAAAAATGCATCTTTGTAAGAATGTGCAGTTAACAGTTTTTAGTTGGTATTTTCACAGTTATAATTACGTTATTCGCATTATAATTACTGGATTGGTAGGAAAGCAAAAGCAAAAAGGGACTAAAGCTTGCAGAACCATAGACCTCTTGATATTTCTGAAGGCCAAAGGGCTGGTTCAAGTACATTGAGGCTGTCATCTGTGCAGGAAAAGAAGAACCTGGTCTAGTGGGAGGTGTCCCTGCCCAAGGCAGGTGAGTTGGAGGAAGATGAACTTAAAGGTCCCTTCCAACCCTGAAAATTCTATGGTTCTATAATTGCTTGCTCAAAACAGTGAAACTTCACAGTATAAACTCAGTGCATGTTGCACAGACATATAAAGATTTTAGTGCAATATCAGAGTTTACCCTCTCACTAACCAACAGACAGTAATGCAGAAGCAGCCCAGTAGCTGAGATGGCAAATCAGAGTTAATTTGGGTATCTTTCCACTGCACTGCTTTGGTTGCATTTACATCAGTAAATAAGAGAAGACAAGGCACGTTCTCTGGCCATGCAGGCAAGTGTCAGGGCATAACCCGTGTCCCTGAGGTGATCATTCTTTTGCTTTGCCCTTTCTGCCTCTTGGGAGCAGCTCCTGACTCACGCAAAGCCCCTGGGCCGTGTGGCCACTGCTGTGTGTGCCGTGGCTCCTGAGCCCTGCTGCTGCAGACTTAGCAGCTGACCTCCCTCTTGATGCTTTAAACCCAGGTAAATGGCCCCGAGGCAAACCCAAAATGTAAATACAGCTCTGTTCAGACAGGGGTCTGTGCTCCACTACTGCAGGGGTGGTTGTGTGGAGCTGAACCCCAGGAAAATTCCTGCTGGAGACATCAGCTCCTTGGCTTCAGTGAAACAATTTGTGTCCTTCAAACCAAGCATGGGGTTAAGTGTTTTGCTGGAAAGAGGCCTCTTTTATACTAATTTGAAATATTATCTTCAAGGCAGCGTGGCATTCAGTGTCTCATTTCTCCTTTAGCTCTTTTTAATGCTGTTGCTTGTAAAGGATGCAAAGTCACCTCTCCGTCCTTATTACTGCAGTTGTCCCCTCCATCCCTCAGTACCTCCTCAGGTCTCTTTTTCCATTTTTAAATTTCACTCCTCCCTATACATTCAAATCTATCTTATATCAGATTTTTTGCAGACTATACTCTGAGAGACTCACTGTGTCACCCTGTATTTTCCTCATTATTTTGCATATTTGCCTGACGTATTTTGTGTCAACTGCTGATTACTGTGTAGATGCTGCTTTGTAATAAATTGGGAAATATAAAGAAGACTTTAAATAGAAAAAATCCCATTTTCAATCAGTCCTCTTTTGTGATAGCTGATAGGAGAAAATATCAGGGAAAACTTATTTTTTTGCACTTTCTATTGTTAGTTAGCTGTTATGTACCTGAACTTACAGACAGTAGAACGAGGAAACTGTATTTATACTGTAGTGTATAGTTGAGCTGATCCAAGAGCTAACTTTTGATATAATTTTTTCAGAATTGATAATTCAGCCTCTCTATTATTTTTCACTTAATCTTCTTGATGTCTTAATGAGCATGCAGTTAAAGATATGCAGTTCTGATCCTACTAAATTTCATCATATTTGTGTGTCATAAGAAATAGATGTAAGTGGACAAGGCCTCTACCCCCACACAAACATGTCACGTACACTTGAGGATGCACCCCCAAATTATTCTACCAATGGGTAGAAAACAACTGGAAGACACCAGCAAGACACAGTACTTGACAAAATATAGTCTAATATTTTACTAAGGGTACAACTGCAGGAGACACAGTGACTAGCAGTGGAAAATGTCTAGATTCTTAATGCTCTGTTTAATACAAATGTTATTAAATGGCACTGTTGGTATCTAGATGATTTAGTGTCTGTTTTAGCTGGCAATCAGACAATATAAGCTAATTAAAAGTCAGAAAGATCCTGCTTTTTCTGTTGTCTGGACAAACAACAGTTGAAATTAATGGAAAAAAGACATGACCTTATCTAGGTTATAAAATTCCATGAATGATCTCTGACATGCAGAAGACATTGTCCTTGCCAGTAAAAAAGAGTGTGGTCAATCTTTCACTGTTTAATGAATTGATTTATTTCTTAAAATTGTTAGAAAGTGCATGGGCATCATTCTATTACCTTGCTTTCCAAATTGAACATTTAGATACTTAGGGCAGGGGCTGTTTTCCAATGACATGCATAAAACTTGGTCCTCGACTGGAATTTCTAGGCACATGCTACAAATTATAAACATCTACAATAAAATGCTTCTCATAGAATCTGTTTGGATCTGGTTCAGGAATGAATTAGTTACTTCTAAAGATTCTGGCATATAAACTCAAGTTTCCTCTTGTACACATACTGAGCTTCCAGTAATTGCCTAATTGCTCTTAAAATTAACGCAATTTGCAGCCTGCAGGAAAATATGCAGCAAATCTTCAGTCATATGAACTTTTGAACCCAGATTTTTAATAAATGTAATCAGATGGTCACTTAATAAAGGCTTTTAACAGAGTTTTAGTGTGCTTTGTACTACACTAAACTCCAGAAAGAATTCACAAATAAGAAAACTAAATTTCATATGGTGCTTTTGGAATAAAATACGGATGATTTCTCCAGCTTCAAATGTCTGGAATAGTTGTATAGGAGATTATCACTTGCCAAAGACCTTTATATCCCCTTATAATCTTCCTTGAATAAGCTAAGCCACTATTTATGAAGGAATTTTTGATTTTTTTTTTTTGAGACTTCTATCTAGTAGAAGTCTCTGTCTTATTCCAGAAATTAACTCAAAGCAAACGGCTGACAACGCTTTAGATCATTCTCTCCTTTTAATGAATCAAATACATATTTTCAAGAGGGAAAAATAAAGAACAGTTTTTTGGCTTTGTGTTTGTTTTTTTTTTTCCTGGTCTAAGGGAAATGGGAGGCCCCAAGGACTGCAAGAGGTTTTAGCAGTGGCCTGGGCTACAGCATGGAGTAAAAGTGGCTAAAAGGAACAAAATACATTAGGATTGTACTGACAGGCCACAATCTCAGTGGTTTTGTTTTTGTGGTGCCCAAATGGGCTGAACCTGTTTTGAAGAGCACAGCACTTGAGGTTGTCCTGACATTCTCATCAGGATACACAGGTGGCAACCCCTGTACCATGGCCTCTTCCCTTATCCTCACTTCAAAACCTGTTCCTGCCCAGTTGGAGGCTGCAGGACCCCATCAAGGGCAAAAGGTGTTGAAATTCTGCTGATGCTGCTCTAAGCTCAGCCCAACCCTGTACTTGGTTGTGAAAAATCAGGCTGATTCACTGAGCATGCAGTCTTTTGGCCTGCTAAGCTTTTCTTTCTATGGTGTTTGGTATTTAAAAGGAAAAACACAATTATTTTAAATATTGGGAATTCAAACCCCTCTGCACAGAATCTGCCATGTTTGGATCTTGGTTCTGTCTCAACCAGTAGGCAGTATTTTGATCAAAAAAAATTGTTAGTGAAGTCAACTTTGGGCATAATTTCAATTATTGAGCTAGCTGGAACTTAAAATACTCTGGTTTTACAGGTTTTTCCAGTTGAATTTATGGATTTAAGTAAGGTTCTTTTTGGTGTATCAGCAGCATTTGGAAAGTCATCTTTTGAATCCAGGGTCAGAGTTTTACCCAGTCATGAGCAATGAAATATTTTCCACTCTGCCTTCTTACTGTGTAAACTTTTACAGGAGCAGAACTGTAAAGTATAAACCCTGTTTGTGTTATCATGGCAGTAATCATTTGACCAACACTGCTCTTTTGGAAGTTGCTTACTTTTTTTTATCAAGTTATCAGCATCTATAGGTTTCCTGTGTTTTCTTTTCCTAAAGTACAGCTTAAAAAATATTATGTTGAATTTTTTTCTGATATTCAGCCACAAATCAAAAGTATTTTTCATCCATTTTGCTAGCGTTCCCTATAGAACTAAGCCTGACATTAAAAACACTAAAGGTACTTGAATTAGATGAAGTAGACCTTTTAAGCTTTCATTCTTCTAATTGTCTGCTTGTCAAATCAGAAAGAAGAGGAGGGGGGGGGAAGAAAAATATTGTATGGTAACAAACAAACAAATAAAACACATGGGATTTTTCTTTTCAAACCTGACATATACTTCAGAATAGTTCTTACCATGGGAGCATTTGATTAATCTCAGCAGCTTCCACTTTTCCTGGTTGGATAGTGTCCTGTCACTTCTGAAAATTGCAAATTCAAAGCTGTTTTACAGTGAATTGGGGTTCCTACTTATTTTGTCAAGCTGCAGAAGCAAATCCTCAAGTATATTGCACATTACTGCAGAGTGCATTTACCCAAGGGAAATTGTGCCCCAAAATACTTTACAATCAGCCCAGTTCAAGCAATATACAAGGAACATGTTGTCCTCTCTGGAGCACTCTGATGCATTCTCAGACACAAAATTAGACAAGTCTGAGGCTGGTTCCTCTAAATGGTTGTACAACAGACATCTGATAAAGGGAATTAAAAAAATAATCATTTTTTATAAAGCACATTAGAAAATAAGTTATGAATTATAAGTTATTAGAATTGAACATATTCTTTTTTAAAGGAAAAAAAGGGGTTTTATTGTCTTTAATTGATCCTGTTTGGTTTTTCACCTACTGATTTTCTACCAGCAAAATGGTATTTGGAGCAAAATATTGGTTTAGCTTCCAGTTAGAAAAATCAACCCACAAAAACATCTCTGAGACTGCATTTTGACCTTTTAGAAAAAAAAGGTTTTACTTTGTTTTGCCTTTTGAAAAACAGTAACACATGTTAAAACCAAGCTGCTTTTCAGATATGCCCTCAGTACAAATGTAATGAACGTCTCTTTGTCATGTTGCAGGAGCTCTTTCTGAATTTATGTGTCAAATTATCTAATTGTGCTGAATATGTTGCCAGCCTGAAGTTTGTTTGAATGGATAAGTAGAGCTGAACTCTCATCCTCCTGATTACTGAAACTTTGTCATTACTTTTGAATGAAAAATGTGCTGAGAAAACAGAAGAGAAACTGACTGATGAAGAGCAACCACCCTCTTTTGTCTGCAGGGATGAAAACAGCTTAGGGGAGGGAGAACACTAACATAATTTCACCTCCTGCCTCCCTGTTGTCCTGCAGGGTCTCTGTGGCCACTCCATCTCTGAAAAGCAATAAAAGCATCCATAACTAGTTAAATACTAATCTGGTTGGGGAAGGGGAGTCGAAGCCCAAACCTAAAGTGGTAAATTTGATAATCTATGGAGACCTTGCTTTTCATTAAAAAAAGAAAAGGAAGGGAAAAAAAAATAATTAAAAAAAAGTGGTGTCTGCTTTGTGCTAGTGCAGAACACTGTGAGCGGGAGTTTTGGGATCCAGATGAGATCCACCCCATCATTAGAGATCACAGGTGTTGTTTTATGGTTCTGCCAAGAAAAAGTTTTCACTAACAGCCTGGCCTCTGTGGGAATGTCACAGGCAGGGGATATCTGGAAAAAAAATTTTATGCCCTGGATTTCCTCCCCATCTTGTTCACAATCCCCTTGCTGCTTTGCCCAGGGTGGATTTGCCTCTTGCAAAGAGCACCTGTTCGTCTTCATTTCAGTGCTTTCTAATTTGTTTCTGCTTGAGAATACTCCTTTACAGTTTAGAACAAAGTGAATAGCTATAAGATTTTCAGCTTTGCTGGAAGAACAGCATATTTTGATTTTGTTTCATCTGGCTTCTCTTTGACCTAAAATAAACCAGCTTGTTTACTCTGGAAATATATATATATTTAAGTGTAGCTTTTAAAAAAAAGACAACAAAATGACAAACCAATAGCTTGAAAGTAAATTTTGAAAGTTTAAAAAAGTGAATTATTTTATGACAGTGTTTTTTTTTCATGTTTTAAAATCATAGCTATCGAGTACATTTCATCCTGGACTTGCGTGTATTTTAACTGATTAAAGTCTTAATTTTTTATAAGTAATCTGTCTAAAGAATCTGACACCCTACTCTATGAAGGCTTGATGTTACAGATATGACAGTATTAATGTTGATTGCCATGGTATACGGTAATTTTTGCTAAGATTCTTTCTGTTTAGCTGAAGGGAAGTATGATGTTTTATGTTTCCAAAGTGGGATTCAGGATTTAGATTTAGAGTTACCTGAGACTGCAGAGCTTCTCATCTGACCATGTGCTATGCTGCAGAACACACACCTGTTCTTTACTGATTTTCTTAACATAAGGGTCATTTCACAGGAAAATCCTTTTCAGTTGGGAGGTTTACAACTTTAGATATTGCTACTAATTTCTTTGTGTATTTTTCTACTGGTTTTTTAATCTGCAGATTTTCTGGATATTCAGACTTCCTCAGAACTTTGGGTAGATTATCACCAAAAAAAAGACTAAGCACAACTCCAAAGGATTTGCTGGTGTTTCCCTGCTTCTTTCAACAAACCACAGCTGCATATGGATTTGGGGACTGCTCTATTCTTTAAGCAGCTGGTAGCACAGCTGTGCCCTGAAGAGTCCAGATTGCAGGGCAGGTCTAATTTAGTTCCTTGAGTATCACAATCTGGGTTTATTGTTGAAATGCCCCATGACAAAGTGGAACCATATTCTATTCTGATTTAATGTTGACCTTAAGAACTACATGGATAACAAGAATAGTGTGAATTTAACAAGTAATTGTTCCAGTACTATAATGTAATGAGTGGTGATCCTCATCATTTTGCTGAGGTGACACTATATGGATATTTACAGGGACACTCAAAAGCAGTTGAGCTTTCCTTGCAACTTCACACACTCTAAATCTGTGGCCATCACAAACCAAATGCTGCCCATCACCTGATCAACATTTCTCCAGCTTTCTGCCTATACACAGTATGTACATAAAAACATGCACTGCAGACCCATCACACATTATGGATACTCTTCTCTCCACACATCAGGAAAAGGAGCTTCAGGAAAAAAAGGATAGTAGCGTGTGTGATACAGGCTAAGTCTCAGTAATTTGGGCACTTGTGATGTGAAGTAATTTCAATTCATTGGACTGCTTCTTGTCTATTATACTACCTGTATTAGATCTGATTAAAACTGCTATGGCAGATTTAATAGCTAAGCATCATAATTGTGCTGCCGAGTAAACATAATTTATATTTGAGATACTGCATTTCATCTAGTCAAATCCAAGTGTATTCACAACATCATTAATTTTAATGCTTATCCCAATTAATATGTTGCATAGAGTTCAATTATACTAAGATTGAAAATATAATAAAATCATCTTGCAAGCTCAGTGTCAATTATTAGAATTTTTTACAGCTACCCATAGGCACAGTGAAATATCTCTCTGCTCCAATTCCTGAACTGTAATTCGATTTTTAAAATCAATTTTTAATTTAAGATCTATTATCTACTTTGCTCCAATTTAGGGTTTTAGGTGCTGTGCTTGGGGATGGTGTATAAAAGTGCCACTTACACATGCTGACTGACCTGGAGGAGCTACCATAATAATCCTTTTACCACTTCTAAAGTTTAAGAATATTTGTACCCAGGGGTTTCTTGGTCTTATAATAATTTCTTTCCAGTTCTAATAATACTTTATGATAAAGAATAGAAATGATTGATACTGGAGCACAGAGCAAGGCCACAGCAGAGCCCTGGGTATGGGATATGCAGAGAAGACAAAGAGGCTGCTCCTGAGTCAAGTGTGGCTCTAAGAAGAGAGAGCAAGAGCAAAGCTTGATGCAATAGCTTTTAACAGTTGGTTTGGGAATTAACCCTACTATTTATTAACCCTATTGTTAACCCTACTATTCTATGATTCTACACTTTTAAGAGCTACTTCTACTGAATCAGCTTGGACTAACTCATACAAGCTTTTTCTGAAGTTCTGAAGGCAAAAAGTCCTCTGCAGGACAGAACCTCCTTGAGGTCATGGTACATCACATGAATTCATCATCTTCTCTCATAGGAAGAGCAGCAGTTTCAAACTAGATTGACTCTGGAACTGGGATTTCCTTGGTCTGTTTTTTGCTGAGATGCATTTGCAAGTACTTTAAATATGGGACCCTTGAAGAACCATATTAAAACTTTGCATAATAGAAACTTAACTGAAGCTAATTAAATGTAATTAACATGAAAGATTAAGAATAAAAGAGTATTCTCCAAGTAATTCCTCAGTCTGCAACATTTACAGTTTTTACCTCCTTTTAGAAATGATACAGGAATAGTTATATAGGTTTTTAAGAGAGTTTCTAAGTGTCACTTATGGTTCAAAAAAGCTCAGGCAGATATTATTTCCTATTTCTATTTCTCTGCCAAAGTGAGTAAGCAAGTAAGTTTGAAAACTACTGTGTTTTTTTTTTCCTAAATTAATGCAATAATACATTTATAATATGGTTATTTTTTCTGAATGCTTCATGTGTTTTGCACAGTAAACTTTCAGCTAATATGTTTTCTCTTGCCAAAAACCCTCCAGAATTGTATACCCAACAGCTATTTTTTTGGATAGAAATGGCACTATCTCTAGCTGAAAATATTAAATATGTTTGCCTTATCTTGATCCAAGTACAGAGATAATATGGTGGAAAATTCTTGTTAAAAAAAAAATGTGTGATGGGTACGGGACCTGAACCTCCTCACATCTCCTTTCATATCCAGATGCCTCTGAGCTCCCTCAGATCAGTTTGATGTGTGCAAGGAAGACACAGCATAGCACAAGGAGGGAAAATCAGGAAAGTATGTGGAGCTGTGGGAGGGTGGGTAAAGGATACAACTGTTCTGCAGAGAAGATAATCACAATAGTCACGATAATTTAGCCTGGAAGGGACCTCTGGAGCTACTCTGCCCAAAACAGTTCAGACTCCAAAGATGCAATACGTTTTCCAGTGGTTTTGGATGTCTTCAAGATGATGACTGCACAGCATTTCTGAGCATCTGTTTCAATATTGACCACCCCCACTGTGAAGGTTTTTTTTTAAATCTACTGAGTGGGTTTTTTATTGCTGCAAATCTTGCATAAGTGTATCCAATTGAGAATTCTTTAGTTTCCCTCTGTAGTGAAGAGAAAAAACAAACTACTTCCTGAGATCTTTTTCAATGGGATTCAACATCTTCATGGTGTGCCTCAGACACAGAGGGAACCCATGTGACACAGATAAATGAGAATAAGGCACCTCTAGATAGCCAAAATCAGGTAAGAAGAATTTCATCTTGTCTGATAAAGACAATTTTTCATGTTCTTTGGGTGGACTCTCATAAAGAGTACTATTGGAACACCTTCTCACTGGTGTAGAGGACGTGCTAGTACTGTAAAAGCAGCTGGGTTTGCTGCCTGAGATTGTTCTAGTACAATCCCCAGCTCACTTAACTCCCACTACCTGACTCCTGAGGCTTTATGAGACATCTTGGCTTCTCTTCTTGGCTAACTGAAACCTTTAGCTCTTGCAGAGTGAGCAGTCAGTGAGTTTCCTTCACAAAACAAGTCTGTGATTTGGAAATCTGGATCTTTTTTAACTAGACAATTTTTAATGAGATAATTATTTCATTATCCAGCCCATACGTTACTCACTGGTGCTATAAATGACTCATTCTGTGGGTAGATGCCCTATATATTAGTGTATTCTTGGAATGATATTTTTTGCTATTTCTTAATTCTTGATTCTGTGTTATAGCCCATAATGCATGCATGATGCAAATGGGATTTTTGTTTTGTTTACCATTATGTTAATTCCTTATACTTTATTGCATATACATTCCTGTTTCATCTCAATGTGAAATTCTCATGTACTGACATATGAACAGAATGTTTCAGGCCATGAGTCTAGAGGAACTACGTTGAATTTGGTATTACTTCTAATAGTGGATCACATTAAGTTTTAGCCCAAAGAGTCTTTCTTTTTAAAACAATTTTACTTGTGCTTTTGTTTGTTTGCATTTTTTTTCATACTAGTAATTTTAAATAGTTAAAAAATAAGTTATTTTTTTAGGCAGTGAACTACTGGAGAAAAAGCAGAAAACAGCATTAGAAAAACAGAGAAGAAGCAATAGAGTAGATTTTGAGACAGAACTGGAAGAAGAGGAAATATTTCAGCCAAGGGCTCAAAGCCCTTGCAGGAGCACAACAGCCTTGGAGGAGCAGCAATAAGACTCCCTGCATTGCCAGGGCAGCATCCCTCTGAGCAGCTTGCTTTACCCGTAGGAGATGGGTGTTGTTGGTTCTCCTTTCTGAGCTGCAAAGTTAGCCTCAGGCTGCCACACCTAATTTCACAGTTCAGGAGTTTGGGAGCCACTGTTCATACCTGTCAGTAGTAGTTAAAATAATACATAGCAGCATGATAATAACAATTGTATCTTTATCCAGATGTCTCAAAAAATTCAAGACACTTAAGGTCTGCATGGGACTGATCATAAAGTTCAAGTTGGTTTTTATTCAAGGGCATTAATCCTTGTTTGACTCTTTTTTTTATATGTGCCATAGACACATATAAAACAAGGCAGTTTGTAAACTTCTTTCAGAAACATAGTGCAAGAACAAGCAGAAAATATTTTTAAGTTTGTTTCTTTGGTGATCTGTATCTACTTACACAATGACAAAGATGGTTTAGATGAAAGCTTGGACAATGGAAATTTTAAGGAAAAGATGTTTGTCTGCCTTTCACTTCTGGGTTAATGTGCTGACTCTTTTCCAGCCCAGGGTTTGGAGGAAGGCTACATGGTGTTTCCACAGACAGCTCTCATTAAAGCTTCACATTCTGGAGGCAATGTCTCTTCCCAGTCTGCTTTCTGTTTTCAGCCTGCCAAAATAATACAACAAACACATCCCCTGCTCACAGCTCACATCCTCCTGAGCAGAGGAGGCAAGGGGAGGGAGCACAGCTGAATACAGGGATGTCTCCCCCAGGCATAGGTCCTCATTGCAAAGGCACAGGAGGGAGACCATGTCCCTCTCCCTCTGTCCTTCCTGCTCAGACTTCAGACACTCAGGCTTCTCCCCACCTTGGACACACCTGTCCTCAGACATCTGTGCAGGAGTTTTCCCCAGTCTTGCAATGTTCATTCAAACATTTTCAGTCTTTCCTGATCCTTCCCTTATCCTTCCCAGTTGAATTCCCCATCCTTTTACCAAAGTCCCACAGCTCCACATTTTGTGTCTTCATCAGCATTTTTTGCCGTTTTTATGGCTGTACCCAAACCAAGATTTAGAGAGAGCAAAAAAAGAACTGGCAGAAGCAAAGGCCTTTGGTAATTTTAAATTATCCTTGCAGATAAACAGGTTATTAACTGCTCACTGAGGAGACTGGTCTGTTGAAACATAAAAGCAGTAGGAACTTTTGTGGGAGGAATTTCTCTTTTATGTTTTTTTATTCATTTTATCTGCCCTGGAAAGGTCGAATGAATGAATTGCAGATATAGATCTGCCCCAGCCTTTCATGTCATCCACTTTTCCAAAGAAAACAGATTTTATCAGCACTGCAGTGGAAACCCTTGGAAGGAAAAGCCTGGCACTGGAGGTTGTTGTGTGGCCAGTCTGTAAATAGCCAGGCTCATGAAACCAGGAGGTAGCAAACAACCAAATCCCAAAACCCACATAAAACCAGTCCTTCATGAGGATGTACACATAAAAAGGTCTGTTGGTTCTGCAACTTATTTGGACCAATAGATAAAATAGGTTCTGATAAATTTTGCCATTAGTATCAGGTTTTTTTATTTAAGGATTATGAAGAATATCATCAAAGCTTCTGATTTCACTAACTTTCCCCTTCTGTAGGATTCAGCTTTGCATAAAGTCTCATCTCATTGCCCTAACTCTTCAGCTCTTACAGGGTGGCAATAGAGAAAGGATAATAGGATATTTAATATGTTTCTCCCAGGAGAAGACAGTCATAACTGTGATTGAAAGACATGAAATATTGTACATGGATGTTCATAAGGCATTTAATATTAAAAATTTCAAGTTAGTGTATTTATTAAATGAGGCTATTTTAAAGGAAACCTTGACTTGAATATTAAAACAACATCCAAAACTTTTCTTCAAGTAAAAGATGACCTAGAAAGATGCAGAGAAATTTCAAAATCCTTTATTTTTCTCAGGGAACAGTTTTGAAGAGCCTAAACTCTACCTACATCTTTCACATTCAAAGAGATCTAAGTGCCAACATTTCGTAGGTTTTTGAAGACCTTACTTTAAAATGACATAAGCAGGAACTAACAAGATGCCCCCCACCTGCTCTGCCAGTAGAGACAGTGTTGAAATACACTGTCCTTTTTACCAAAACACCAAAGCAGAGAACAGTTGTTTAAAGCTCCTTGGCTTAACTCAATTCCTTGTCCCCAGAACTTTGAAGTAGGTGCACTTCAATATTTTTCATTATATTTCCTGCAGCTCCAGAAATTAGGTAGGATTATCGTAACAATTTTGTTGGACCTTAGTGTCTGTTAATCCTGTCTGAAGCCCTCTGGTGCTTGACATTTCTTCTGAGGCTCTTCGTTTAAGTAATGGTGTGTGCTGTCAGAACTGTGCAGACAGAACTGTAGTGGTGCTCTTTAAATAAATAGAAGCACTTGCTTGCTTTAGAGATGTTCTGGTGGCTCGTGTCTTCTTTCATCAGTCATTTTGCCACTCTAAACCTTAAGGCACTTTTATATATAAAACAAAGATATGTGTTTGCTATTTTAATTACTTAGTTGGCCATGAAACTGTTCTTGAGCAGAAACAAAACCAACAGCAGCTGCTAGAAAACGATCAGGGCAGGATGGGAACAGCTCTGTACCTCTTTGGAGTCTGGGCAAAATTTCTGTCAAACCAATACTAATAACACTCAGAGGTAAGGTTTGTAGGCTGCTGGCTATGGCTCTATGGGAGCCTACCAACACACTTTACAGTAAAATGAGGGAAGAAAAAACATTGGGAACATGTGAACCACATGAGGTTCAACACAGGCAGTGTAAAGTTGGGATCAGGACAAACCCCAATATCAGTACAGGCTGGGGGTAAAGGGATTGAGAAGAAGGACTTGATAGTACTGATGAATGGAAAGCTGGACAGTCCTCCATCATGAGTCCAACATCCTGGAGTACTGCATCCACCTCTGGATTCCTCAGCACAGCAAAGACACGGAGCTGTTGGAGGGAGTCCAGAGGAGGACCACAAAGATGATCACAGGGCTGGAGCACCTCTCCTGTGAGGACAGGCTGAGGGAGTTGGAGTTATTCAACCTAGAGAAGAGAAGGCTCTGGGAAGACTTTATTGTGTCATTTCAATGCTGAAAGGGGCCCTATAATAAGATAGGGGCAAACTTTTTAGTGGGACCTGTAGTGGTAAGGCAATAGGTAATGTTTTTAAACTAAAAAAGGGTAAATTTATACTATATATGGGGAAGACGTTTTTTCCATGAGGGTGGTGAAACACCAGAACAGGTTATCCTGAGAGGAGGTAGAAGCCCCATCCCTGAAAAAAATTGAGGTCAGATTAGTCCAGACCTGATCGAGTCGAAGATGTCCTTGCTTTCTTCAGGGACATTGGACTAGATGACCTTTAAAGGTCCCTTCCAACCCAAACCATTCTATACTCATAAATAATGAGGGAAATTCTTGGTGAAAGTGACAATGTTTGAACTAACTAGTGATGTTCCTGAATTCCAACACAAAAATGTGTGCAATGTCTCCTGTCAAATCCTTACACAGCCATAGTGATGTTGGCTAGGCTGATACTGATGGTATTTTAAGGTATGTGTTGACCAAGTTTTAATAATCCCTTCATCAAACTCAAAATACTTTTACTTTGGGGTCAATAAGAAAATTTTAATTACAGAAAAACATCTTGGGTCATATCAAAGTGAGGATTAATTATGAATCAGCACTGAGCCTGTCTGTATTAATCCCAGGTGGCTGCCAACAATTTTTCCATAAAGTATTTGTGTTATGTAAAATTATGTATTTATAACTTTATTTCCAGTTCCTTGATATTTCCCCCTCTTCTATATTCTATAAAATCTTTTGAATATTGCTTGATCAGTTATAAAAAAAGAAAAATATACAATTGTGTACAAAATAATAAAGGGTTTGTGCCTGTCATTACATTTAAAGGAGTGGTGCCTTTTACCATATGTAATTTTTACTTTAATTTCTGTCTTCAAGTCACTCTTTTCAGAACTGAACCTTTCAGAAAATTAGTTATCATTTAAAGAAGAAATTTACTGGAAATATTTAATAGCTATTGGGGCTGTGTGCAAAAGCATCCCACTGTCAGCTCTGTCTGTGAATTTCTCTGTAATGATATTCCTCCTTCCAGTCTTCTTACTTGTTCATTACAAGCAGTAACTTCAGCAGAAATATTAAAAGAGAAAAATCTGGCATTTAAAAACCCCATACTATCAAAGGATTTCCCCTTGCTAGAAGTTTCCTTGATGATCTGTTGAAGCTCTAGCCTGCCAGATTCTTGTGGGAAAGCATCTAAAAATCTGCAAATTTCAATTTTCATGACATCATGCTATATTACTGGGGAAAATTAACAACATGACATTAATTAATTCAGGGAAGAAATGAATTATCCTGCACCTGGGGAGTAGCTGCCACCAGCACACCCTGGCACTCTTCTTGTCTCTGTCCGACCTACATTCCGTCCTGTAGCTCCAGCTCCATCCCTTGCCACCAGCTCCACCCATTGTGATCCCAGAAGGGTTTGGGAATGCTCTGAGATAAGAATAAGAAACCCATCAGGATAACTAAGAATTATCTTGTCAGCAAGTTAGCAAGAAAAGAGACACAACTACAAACCTGGGGTTGGATGAGGAATTCAGCTATTTAAAAGAAGGGTGGCTAAAAATGTATGGCAAACCTCAAAGTCTATTGTTAAAACTTCTGTGTTGGCTTCTGAGAATGAAAGGGCTATAAACTTCCTTTTAGGAGAAGTTTCCTTTTTTCCAAGAAAAACTATAATTTTAATAGCCATGTGGTGGGATTGCTTGCTCAGGAAGTTATGATGTGCTTTAAATCCTCTCTTCACAATGAGATCAAATTTTCATCATTCAGTTTCATAGAAACTACTTCCATCATCAGGCTCTAGGATCTTGAGCACAGTAGCAGGACTTCCACAGAGGGCTCCCACATGGATATAATCCCGAATTCAAGGGAGCAAGGACAGAAAGAATTGAGAGGATGGAAAGAAAAAAGGAGCTCCCCTTACTTACTGGTGTGATATTTGTTATGTTCTCTGGTTCCTGTTACCTGCTCCAGCAGGGGGCTAAGAAGGACATCTACTCTTTTTTTTGTTTGTTTTGTTTTCGTTTTGTTTTTTTTGTTGTTTTGTTTTTTTGTTGTTGGGTTTTTTGGGTTGTTTTTTTTTGTTTTAAATGTGTTTCCGAGGATAGAGAATACATGGGTAGATCTCAAGTCCCAGGAAACCACACAAATGCAGGAAAACTACTAGTTCCATATGTTGCTTCTAAAGAGCTGAAGAAAATCTCAAGAGATCTTTAGTTCAGGACTATTTTGACCAGACTAGATTAGCTGGTCACACTGATATGGAAGTTTTGTGCAAAGCTCCTTTTAATGGGAAAAGTTCCTTTGGTTTGGACGTGTAGTTTCTCTTCCCCTCCTGTGTTTTCAAGATACTCTGTTCTGCTTTCTTCATTAAGTTTTTATTTGCGAAATGTACTCATTTTAATTGTTGGTCTCAGTTATTTAATATCCTGGTACAGTTTGCCAGTAATGCAAAATAAATGATTGCTTCTTTAAACTTCTTTTGTCTTTCTTAACTACTGAAAACATAAACACTTATAGCTGTAGCAATGCAACTTCAGTACAGAAGCCAAAGTGTCTCAGGGGAATTCATGCCACACAGTGGACACCTCCAGGACATAAACAACAAGCAGTTGTCCTGAAAGCACTTGACAAATGGGTTGTGACAAGTAACTTCCCACTTCCAATTGAGAACCTCAGGTAACGTGGTCCTATGTAAAATATGGTAAATTGTCAGGTTGAGATTTTTCAGTCTGGAATATTCTGCCATTAAAAATGTTGGGATGCCCCTAGTTCCTGTTCCATTTAACAGAAAGAGATGGCACAGGGGACCCAGTGGCTTGATTTAATCAGGAAGTTTTTTTGTTTTTTTTTTTTTTTTTGCTTGGGCAGTTTCTTTAGTATAATTGTATCCATCCCCATTCCCCTGGTGACACTGCTCGATGTAATTAAGTTCCTCAGTCTGAGTCATCACTGAGCAAATGAATGAAAAATGCTCTTAAATAGAGGACATAAGATGTAGTTTGAACACAGTGTTTATTAATACTATATATTGGTTAAGGTCACCTTACCATGTTGAGAATCATTTTCCTACAGTGTTCTTTGCAGTTATATTGTAAATTTAAATAATTTGTATGGTTTAATTTTGTTTTTTTTCTTTTATGCTACATGAGAAATGACATTGTATTTTCTTATTCCTATTTAATTGGTGAAAAATTAAAGTCTGAGTAATTTACAGTTAGATGCAGTCTCAATGACTGATTTTTTCTCAAATTGATAGCCAGTTCTATAATCACCCTGTCCTGAACTCACTTCCATTTTCTCCTTTACTTCTTCAAACTAAATAAGATAACAGAAGTTTCAGAGTGTTCGTGCTTAGAAAGATGTAGATAGAAATTAAATTCATACTTGTAAATTGGATGAGGATGCAAGAAGCTTATTTAACTAATTATCAGTATTCCCTCTTTGCAATTAAACAGCATACAAGTTATTAGCACCCTTTGATATTTGCTTCATAAATTTCTAGGAGGAATAGACATGTGACTCGTATGATAACTTTATACAGCTGAGGATCAGTAAGAGAAATCAGTCTCAATCTTAATTACTAATTGATTAATGAAATAAAATATTACAGATGCATTAGACTGTTGTTATTAGGATTCTATCCAGACACTGTTAAAAGATATTGTTCTCAGTGATGTGCAAGTTGTTCTTTCTTCTGTTCTAAATGCTGAATCCAGAAGCCAGCAACTGAGAAATATCTTCTTGTGATGTTGTTATTAAAAGCTCAGAAGCATGGACATCTAAGCAAATATTTCAGCTGCTTATGATAATGCTTATAAGTATGAAAGGATGCCTAAAACATATCCTTATATGTCGAAAATATCCTCTCTGTGGCTTTGTAATTCTTGGCTCTCCATGAGAACTCTCTTATCCTTCAGCATGACTTAATTTTTTTCAGTATCAAGAATGTTTTTCTGAAGCATAGTAAGTGTTACAGATTTGAAAAACTAAACTGCTTGTAGGCAGAGCAAGAGATATCTAGGCTGAGAATACGGAGGCTGTGTCATATCTCCCACAGAATATTGTTTTGAGCACCATTAAGCAGCACTAATGGGGGCTGCAGCTCTTCTCCCATTTCTGAATTGCATGCAGACCCCTAAATTAAATACAAAAAAAGTAGCAAGCACAGGAAGAATAAGTTATCATTTACTGCGGTAAACTGTGGTGAAGAACAGCAGAAACACAGAAGTTGTCTGGAAAAATTGGTTTAGTTGACACCCCTCAGATCTTCATATGTGCCAAGCAACACAAGGCACATTTGCACTTTGGGGCTGCACAGCTTCTTGGCACTGCTGTTCCCCAGATCCTTCTCTGGTGCATGTTTAGTGGTGCTACAGTTAATCAGTCCTGAGTTACTTGGTTTCTCTCTTTTAAATATACTGGACTGGGATTGAGAAAGAAATCTTCATTCTTTCTTTTTTCCCCCCTCTCTACTGATAGCTTCAATCTTTCTTAAGATGGCTTAAGAGATACAACTCTGCACAAAATGCAAGAGAAGTCATTTCAGTCTCTCAGTAGTCTCTCAATATGTCTGCCTCCTAAATAAATATTCTCAGGATGTCTGTAAGAAAAAGGACACCCAGCTTCAACACTCTGGTCTAGTTGAAGGCATTTTCACAGGAAGGTGCTGCATCACCAGATTGCAGATGAGCTAAGAGGTAAGCTCTAGTTTCTCTGAATGAAATACATGGTCAGGAAAATCTAGGGACTGTTAAGTGAGGTTGCGAGCAGGACAGATGTCAAAAAACTCTTTCCCCTCCACTAGCAACCCCCCTACCTAGGAGGCTTGTTAGAGGTTATTAGGTTACAGAGTTGAATGCTCTTACAAAGTCTTTGAGTAATCCAGGCAAGGTAAAAAGACCTCTGAGCAGAATGTGGAGTGTATATGTGTTCTAGTCCTAGAATAACCTATGCCATTGGGAATTCTGCAAAGGGGCAGGCTTGGACCTTCCCCAGGAACAAAATGAAATCAGAGGCTTCCAGATTCTGGGTGAGTACCAAGCTCTGTTTTGCATTCAGCACAAACACAGTCAGGTTTCTCACCTCTGGGGTCACCAGAGGAGTCCACTCAGTGATGTTGTAAGGGACAAGTCTCATCCTGGGGAAAACCACCTTTCTAACCATAGATTCCAACTCAAGTTTAGGCTACATTTGATGAGGCTTTAGAAAGCCCAATTAGTAATATCAGCCACATTCTCATATAAATGTAGCAAGTACCTACATTCAAAACAGGATCTGTGTTATGAATTCCCAAAGAGATAGTTCAGATCTCCTATCCCTTCTTTTTCAAGGGGATTTCTATTGTGATTAAGTAGTCAGCTCTCTGTATTGCACAGTGCTTTGGATATTTCTTCTGAGATACCCACTTGGCTTTGGAGGACTGGGAGGCCTATGGGTCTTGCACCAAGGATGGAGGCCTGAAATTTGCTGCAAAAACTGAGATTTTATCTTGAGACCTGTCTTTTTTGAGAGGTATTAAGTGGGATCACCACTACAATGAAGGCACTGAGTGAGAATGTTTACTTTTGACTTCAGCAAACTCAGGATGAAGATTTGCTTTTTGGAAATCAATCGACCTCTGCTCATTAATACTATTTGGAGAGTGTACATTAAAGCATCTCAGTGGAACATTCAAAGAACTAGCAGGGTTATTTCTGGCAATCTTTATCTTCAAAGTGCTTTACACACACTAAGGTTCTAGCTTTTCACTGAAGCATTTAGGAACAGCAGTGGGACAGGGCATTGTGTCCACCCAGTACTCTTGATGCCCATGCCCAGGTGAGCTGAGCTCCTCTGATGGGCAAACTGAGAGCCTCTACCCCAGAAATCAGAGTGAAGGTAGAAGGAATATTCCCATCCTTTTTCCCTATGGTGGGGACAGAAGTTTCAAGCCATGGGCAATTCTGAGTTATTCAACCCACACAGCTGCTACAGCTTCTCATTTTTGTAACTGGAACCCTCTTTAATTGTCTGTGCAATAACTGGTAGCCATTCACAACTGGAACAAAATCATATGAAATTTTCCTTGAAATCATTAATTCTAAGTGTCAGCTGCTGGTACAATTCAGCAGTGCATGCCTCAGCTGTTGTGGTCATATCACATAAATTTGGGTTTGGAAGGAGTGTTCTGAAATCTCAGAACAGTGTTTAAAAGCTAGATATCTATATGCCTCCTTAAATTACCTGTTACTTCCTTATGCTTTATCCTTCTCAAGATTTACTGATTTGTACTGTACAGAAACAGAAACAGAAACAAGCTTGATTACAAGCTCCATGAATATTCTTCTCTCAAGAAAACATATTTACCAGCTCCCTGTGTTTACAAGAATTATCATAAAGTAGTAATGTTTCCTCCAAACTGGCAAATCCTTTTGTCACATTATTTTTCCTGCTGTCAGCTGCTGTTAATCAGTGCTTTGTGGATTTTTTTCTTTAAATTTCATTTTTCATTATGCTTTTTTTAACAAATTCATAAAGTAGCCCCAGAGAAGAATTTCTGTTATGCCTTTTTCATACTTCTGGTATGATGAATTTATCTGGAGTTCTTATCAGTGCATTCATGTAAATGCATGGTGAAAAATTTTCAAACACCAAAAGAAATTATTTGTGTTAACAGGTAAACTGTGAGGGATCAAAAACATGACAATGCCCTGGGTATAAAATAAAGTAAATTACGTGATTTGAATAGCTCCTCAGTATTTTCCAAAGCCAAACCTGAGGAGAAAGTTAGTGACAGAGGTACTTGCTATATTTTAAAAATAGATTTCAGAAAAATGCAAAACTGATGAATGTTCCCATTGAGGTTTTCCAAGTTTTTGATGTCAGAAAGAACTTTTCATTACAAAATCTAAGATAGCCAAACATAATAATAAAAAAAAAAAAAAAAGTGAAACCCAATTGCTGAATCCAAAGCACATTTTTTAGATTAAGAGTTCTGTCATAAAATTGTGGTGGATTCCATCGTTTTATTCCAGTTTGGGATAAAAAAAAGTTTGCAAACTGTGAAGATTTTCTGGTATAAATAAGTACTTTCCTCCCCAGCTCAGCTGGCCCACCATCATTTTTAGCCTTCTTGGTGTCTCTACGCTATCCTTCAGTTCTACAGATGAGGTAAAGATTTTGGGGGAATATTTAAAAAATATCTTAGCAAAAATAAAATGCTGAAATATGTATGTGATGCTACATATATTTATAGGACCTATCATCTTAAAACTTGTTTGAATGCATCAAAATAACCTTTATGTTTTCAGGGAAACTGAACTTAAATAAAACTCTAAACAAATTGGTGTTTGAGTTGCAAATCAGTGCATAATACAGTCCTTTTACTATGTGTGATGTTGACTTTTCAGATCTTTTTTTGTCTGTGTTCTTTTCTATTACTTTGCTAATGGATCTTACATGTGTCCTGCAAATATTTATGTCCTTAAGCATGTAAACCTCTCAAACCTGGTCCTTTTTTTTTGTCTCTTCCACAATATTCTTTTCTTCTACTCTTTGAACTACTGAAAAACCTGAGATGGGTTCTACTTGAAGTGTCAATTCTTGATTAGTTATATAGTTCTTCTCAACTTTTTGAGGCATCAATGAAAGAAAAACAAGCAGCAAAGCTGCTGACACTTTGACTAAAATAATTTTCTTTTTCACTCTTTTGCTGTCAGACTCTGTTGTCTTCTGGTGAGTTGAACAATAAATTTATAGATAGAAAAATATCTCAACTTCATTGAAAACAGGATGCTTATGAAGACTTTGAGGATGCCTTCAGTGAGGGAGAATAAGAACCAGCTGCTTTAGCTGCTTTAGGATCAGATTAGGACTCATTCTTACCTGGACAGACAGAGAGCATTTCAGCCTTGGTGGCTCAATGACAAATCTCTGTGCTGATGGTATCAAGAACTGCTGTGTGACCATTGCTCAGGAAGACATGGATGGCAGGGCATAAAACAAAAGCTGAATAAGTATTGATGTTTTTCTCAGTGAGGCAGCCAAATGAGAGAAAGGCATGGGGAGAGGGAGAGGGGTGATTTGGCTCAAACCACATGTTTGAATTTGTCAGGATTTCTGTCAATAGTGAGAGACTGGAAAGGAAAAGAAGTTTTGTATTTAAAACATGCTGTCTGGAAAGGGCTGCTGCCTCCCCTTGCATTCCACAGCCAGACCTGGGGCCAGTGGGCTGAGGGACAGGGACTGCACCTTTTCAGCCATGACTCAGGGGCTTGGTGGCTCTTGCTCTCTGAAGGGCACTCAGTGCTTCGTAGGCCTTTGCCTGAAGTGAGATTGAAGTTTCTCAGTTCATTTATTTTCTTTGCATTTTTCAGTTGGATATAACTATGCAGAAGGCCCCAAAGGTTAAGGTGCTGTGTCCTACCTGCACTCTCCACCAGGCCAGGAAGGGAGCATCTCTGTGTTGGTGAGGATGACAGTATTTAGTACAGGTCATGGTCTAGAAAGAGCACTCAGACCCAGAATTATCTTTAAACCACTCTGCTTAGAGATGGTTTCCAGGTCCTCAAGTGCAGACACTCAGACTGTAAACACTAAAAAAGTGGCCCAACCACTTAGCTATCTAGGTAATGTTTGGATTTGCCTGATGTCCTGGTTTGGGCCAGGATAAAGGTGATTTTCTGTCTTTTACTTTTGCTTTTAGCTAAGTCTCTTGTAAGTAGTTGCACTTGCTGAAATTAACAGCAAGTTTCTCAGACTGATAACACTTGATGTTTATAGTTACTGCTAGAGACTGGTATGCAGAGCCAAGGACACTGCTCAGCTCTGAAGAAAACATAAAGAGGTCCCACCTGCATCCCTCCTTTGGGGAGGAACGGACAAGATAGATGCCAGAATTGACCAAACAGAGTATTCCATCCCATATACGTCATCCTCAGTATAAATTTGAGGGATCATGAGGGCCAAGCCAGATTTCCTGCTTCCAGCTTCCGGCTGCCTGCCCTTCCTGCCTTTCCTGCTTCCTTTCCTTCACCCCGGCACCCTGGAAGGATCCCGTCTGTTCACCTACCTGTGGTCCTGATCCGTGCCAGCCCTTATCCGTGTGTTCCTGCCTCCAGTTCCCAACTGCTGCCGACTCCAGGAGTCCAGCCTGGACTTTCCCAGAGCTGCCCTGCAGCCTCGGTGGTGATGTGAGAGCTACTAGGGGGAAGGGGGGAGGAATGTGGTATCCATTTTCCTGTATATTTGTATATATTTAGTAATTTTTTCCTATTTATCATTACTGTTTCATTAAAGTTGTGTAGTTTGGTTTCCAACCCATAAATCTCTCTCCCTTATTCTCTCTCCTTTCTTATCAGGGAGGAGAGAGAGATTAATAGAGAGCGTCTGTTACTCGGTTTAATTGCAGGGCCAGTGTTAAACCGTGACACCTGAAAAAGTTTTTTAGCTACCTGGTGTATTTGACCTGCTCTTGTAAGTGGCTGCAACATCATCAGAACAGCACCTTAGTGTATGTGCTAAAAATAAAGACATCATTTGGCTTTAGGCTCATGCCTTTTGCACTTTACTGCTTTCAGCAGTGGGATTGCTTCGGGGCAACGAGAACTGCTTCACCTTGCCATGAGACACAGTACTCTGTGTACCTTGTGCTGACATAGATAATAATGTTGTCTTTGTAAAATATCCTGTGATAGGGCAGGGAGCTGCACACTGCATAAAACCAGAGCTCCAGAGGAGGAGTAAAAGTTGGTTTCATTTCTAATATTTATTGGTGGGGGTCTTTGTACAACTTCCCTCCCAGACCATGAGTAGAAGTTCAAATGAGTGCTGAACAGAGATGAAAGCTGCTGCCTTCTTCCTCTGAGTCCCCAAGCTCTCGGGAGAGGATGAATAATGTTTCTGTTCCAGTAAGACACTGTGCATATCATCCCTCATATATTCTGTTCTTTTGTTTCTGCATCACGCTGGCAGAGCAAGGAGCAGAGAGAGTGGGAGGACAACTTAAATGAATGGTTTGGACACACATTACTTCACGTCTGAAGTAATGGTGAAATTATCACATTTGCTGCACCAAACAAACACTGGGGCCAGGAGAGGATGGCAGACTTCCTTGTTCCTCCCAATGGCTGGCTTCTTTCCTATAGGTAAATCTGAGTTTTGTGTGATCGGGCACAGAAAACCATCACAATTTAGCAAAACCTTCAGCTAAACTAATGATTTCAGAGCATATATTAACCCTTGGTAGCCTGGACACCCTCCCAGACCTGTTAAAGCACTTCTAGAGGCAATAGCACCTCAAAGGTCTCTGCAAAATTCTGTATAATGAGTGTCCTTCTTCCCCATAAGGAAATTACTACATCAATCAATATTACTCTATAGATAGAGCAGCATAAACAAGAAACACTTATTTTACTTGGAATCTGGACTTTTCAAGCCTGTTATATCTTTACGAAAGCCCCAGTGCATTTGGCTAAATCACAAGAACTCCTCTGTTTATTGTGAAATGAAAACTGTCTATTAATATAAAAGAGAACTTGCTCCTGTATGTTTAATAAACTCTTGTCACAGGCAATGAAAATCAGTGGAAAAAAAACCTAAACTGATACATGGAAAAGAAAAAACCCCTGGCAAACTCCAAGATAAGCCAGGCAAGCTATATGTGTACAAACACATTAAGTTATTTTTTTTTCTCTTTGCCTCAGAGTGTAAATATTATAATAAAACATGATTTGTTTTCCCAGCCTTTGTCTGCAGCTAGGAAGACAAAAGCTCTGTATCTACTATGGCAACAGAAAGCTGTGTTTGTACAGGATAATTTCCATGAAAACTCCTGCTGTTGCCTCTGTGGGTTCAAGCTGAAAGCTCTGTGGGTTCAAGTGAAAAGGCCCTCGGCTGATTGTAGCCCTGTCAAGTTGTGTTCTGCTCAGAGCCAAGCTGGTCTGGGAGTGATGCAGTGCTTCAAACCCAGCAGCTGCTGTCATCTTGTCTGTGATAATTCTGCCATCATTTCAGGAAACTGTTGGCGGAAAATTTACTTCTTCTGATGCTTTCCAAAATAATTTTTAGAAAACAGTTTTGCACTGCTCTAGACCAGATTTATATCAATATTTGGTCTCATTTAATTCTGTGAAATGAATAATCCCCATATTCCTAGGCAGTTTGCTAATTGAATGATAAGCAGCTACGTGAGCAAGTGATACGTGAGCCTTACCTGTTCCTGTCTCTCCATCCTCCTACTGTCTGGGTCCACCCCCACAGATGTGAACTTCCTAGAAGCTTCTCCACATATTATGTGAATCTACTCATTCATTTAGTGCTTTCCTAAACTTACCAAATCTAAAAGCAAAAAAGGGAAGGTTTTCCTGTTATGAAAACACCAGAACTCTCTTATTCTCACTGTGGTCCCCTTTCACTTCCTGTATTTTCTTTTTTGGCAAGTGGACAAAGCAGTTTCATCGCTTTTGTATTATTTAATACTTTCATTCATGGAAATACTGCAATATTTATAGGATATATAAAAAACACTGTCACAGAAAAGGCAGATGGTCATTGTGACTCACTCAAATTTGGAAAATGATAGTTTCAGGCGAGTAAATGTCTTTGTTCAAGGCTTTCCTTAGGGGAAAAGATAGAAATAACAAAAAGATATTGTAAATTCTGCTTCTCCTTTGGGCTTAGGCACTACAATCAGCCTTTCTCCTTAATGAGGTTTGCCATCCAGGATTTCAGAGAGATGCTACAACAGGAAGAAGTGGATTTAACTTAGTTTTTAATTTTAAGAAATTATAGATATGATAATACATTTCTTGCCTTTTGACCAGATTTATTCTGGTTTGACCTGAGGATGCTTCTTCTCTCCTCTAGTTTCCCTTTCCCACCCACAGAGTGCTGAATTAATATTTCTGTATGAAATGTATAATGTATATGATTCTCTTTATTGCTGTGGATTTGTTTTGTTTGATTGGTAGGTTTTTTGTTTGTTTGTTTTTTTCATTTAGGAAATGTAAGGAGATGGGTAGGGTGAATGGGCCATAAATAAATGACCTTATGACAGTTCTTGTCTGTTGGAGGTGAGTTCTTGAGAATTATGAGAATTACCAGAATTATCAAAATCATAAGATATAAAGGGTATTTCAGATTTTTATTGCTGTAATAAATAAACCTAACATGCTCTTTTTTTCCCCTGCCTTTCTAGATTTTTATTTCTATATCCTATATTCTATATTTCTATATTCCATAGATTTTGTTACAGTTGTTGCACTTCTCTGAATTCTCCTGTTTATTCACATTTTTATTGAAGGTATGATACCCAATATTTCTTTCACAGTAAAGAAAGAAATGCAAGTGTAAAATTGAAAGGGCAATATTTAAGAATGTATTCAGTGGAACCTAACACTTGAATTAATCTGCTTGTATTTATTTACTTCCTAAGAATGGTAACATGGTTAAATGTACCACTTTCCCCATTGTGCTGAGTAAGGCATTTATCTCCAAAATACTACTAAATTCCATAACTTATTTTGTTGTAAAATAGTTATGAGAGAATGGAATGAGGCTTTCATCCAAACAACTCTAAACAATTTATCTTGTTCAGCATATTCTACTAAGTAGTCAAAGGAAGTTTTAACTGTGACTGTTGCTCTCAGAAAGATCAAGCGTAGAGTAATATTAGGAGAAAATTGTATGTTGACCCTAAATAAAGCATGTTTATATGTATCCTTTGAAAAGATAAAAGCCTTTAGAGCTCAAATTTATAATCTTCTGGTTGAAAACTTGAAACTTGCTGAAGTCTTTTACTTTATGGAGCTGGATACCTAAATATCATTACCTGAATTTTCTTTTCTCCTATTGAATATATGAGAAAACTATTATTATGTTTTGTTACCATCAGATATTAGGCAAAAAGGAAAAAAGTATTGCTCAAATTAAGAAAACTTAACTGTTGCTTTCTTGTGAAGCAGTTCAATTGCTGCTGAATTTCCACACTTGCCTGATTTTAAAAATAAACTAGTTCCAAAACAATGTAATGAAAATTTTAAAATCAATCCAAGTATGTGCTTTTGTGACTTAAAAACCAATAATAAGGTGGCAAACCCCTCCATTTATATCTGGAATAAAGCAGAGAACCATTAGGTGTAGGAACACTTACAGTAACACCAAGTTTTCTATGTAATAGACCAGATAAGAGTGATGCAGTGTTTTCTTTCTCTGTAACAGGATTGTTTTGATTCCTGTCAGACACCTGTAGGAGCAGCTATGTATGCTATACAAAAAATAAAGAATTAATAAATTAAGATTCAGGCATTGGCAAGGGCCAAACTAATACATAGCTAGTGAAGCGATATATAAATAAAACCTATATATGCATAGAAAACTGTACTATTCATAACTTTAAAAGTTTATACTTATCAGCACATAGAGCTCTAAGCAGAGATAAAATGCTGAAATAGTCTTTGGAGTAAAATGATGGGGTTCTTATGTGACTTTATGCAAGTTCTTCCCACAACCAGCTCTTTGGTTTGCATACAAAACTGCTGAAGTTTTGGGAGTGTGAGAGCCTCATAGTCTCAGAGTGAGAAGGAGAGAAGAAGATACCTTCTTTAGTGAGGACTTGTTTTAAGGGAATTGCTTGACAGGGCTTTTCCACAGCATGGCCTCAAAACCGGGGAATGTTCAGGAAGGAGAATTGGCAAAATCCAGAAGGTGCAGCCAGAGCTGAGGAATCACTTCAGTTGGCTTTATTGCTGAAGGAAACGTGGTGTGGAGCTGCATTCTGTCATAAGCATTCCTCAGGAAGGAGGCCAGAAGCAACTCTGCTAATCTGAAAAGAGTGCAGAGTGAGCCATCGAGTTTTATTTTGTCAGAGAGTAAATGCAAACCTCAGGAAATTATAGCACTTGGAAACACACTTTCTGCAAGAGAGAAAAGAAGGTCTACCAGACTTAAAATGGGATTTACTAAAGTAATAAATGGGTAAGGCATATAAAATTATTTAACTACAACTCCCATCATTCCATTTGCTTTTCTGGCAAAAGAAAAAGACTTAGGTCTCTAATACCCTATCACGTGTAGCCCAGAATACACTGAACTATCTCTGGATAAATATTGTGTGCAGTGCCAAGTGTGAGTAAGTTTGTGAGTGTCTGAAATCTCTGGAAAGTTCAGCTGAGAGACTTGGTCCAGCTAATGCCTCTTAGTTTAAATCAGGCAGAAAACAGATATAAGCATCAATAACTCATTGCTCAAGTGAGTGTTCTGGTTTTTCAAAGTGAATTTCTCTTCAGTGATACTCTTCTTTCCACATGAAAGTCATCCTTTGCTTTGGACTGAGAGATCTTGTGCATTAAGAAGAAACTTCATGCTTGATGCATCAGCATCTTCTGATTTAGCATTTTATTGAACAGTTCTTAGTCAGCCTGAACAGTCTTTCATTTCCCTAACTCTATTACATGCCCAGCTCCTCCCTATCCTACAAGCCTGTCATCTACTTGTATCTGTTTGCATCAGAGCAGCTCAAGTGAAATAAGTGGGAAGAATCTTTGGCTTACAATAATTAATGATTTATAATGTTTGCAACACTTGCAAAAAGAAAAAAAAAAAGAAGATATGCATTAATCTAAGCCTTATATTTGCATAATTTAGATGGGTACTCTTGTTAAAGATAAACAAATGATCTGTAACAGTTTAAAGCCCTTAGAGGACTTAATTTTCTTAACTGTTTCCTTCTGCTTACTGAAGCATCATGCTGCCTTGTATCAAATAGCAGGCACTATAGAAAAGCCTTGGTAACCAAATGACAGAGGAACTAGGAAACACCATTTCATATGAGACAGTAGGGGCTGTCTGCATGGGTGATATAACATGGTTACACAATTTCATTTCTGAAACTATGTAATCTGTATTGATAGTTCTTAAAATAAGAGAAGAAATTAATTGCTTATTGGATTATTTTGCATGTTACTTGTTTAGTAAGTTACCATTGCAAATAAATATATTAGGAGTGTAGCTTCAAGAACGAAATGAAGGAAAATAAGTAGAAAACAGTTAAGTGCAAATAAAGAATAAGAAATCATATAATATAAACCTATGTGTTCTTCTTTCACTCAGCTAGTATTTTCTCCCAAGAAAAGCTTCAGCACCCTTGGAAGCCCAGAATGTTCCAGCTCTTCTGTACATCCAGCATGTGAGACATTTCTGCATCTCTGGGTTTGCCAGTGCTTATACAACTTCACCTGGACTCACAGCTTCGAAAGGATGAAAGCAGCCATTTCTGTTTCATGTGAAATAATTCATAACTCAAGAAAGAGCTGAAGAGAAGGGGGGACCTGTTCCACCAAGATCTTTCAGTAGGCTAGAGTTAAAAGATTGGAAAGAGTGGTTTAAGAAGAACAGCATATGAATGTGTCTACCCTCAATATTTAGGAGCAAAACCTTTTCTAGTACTTGGAATAGCTTCCTTAAGATCCTCAGTGCTTGTATTACTCTTAGAGATATGAATTTAGCTCAAAAAGCAGCCCCTGTTTTCTGAATGCAGGCTTCAGAATGTCTCATTTTTCATCTTGCTTTCCTTGAAATGAGATGAAGAGACAGTGTTTTGTTTCTTGTATTCATAACATTTTCTGGAGTGCTCACTTCTACCTCAGACCGAGCTTTGTGGTAGGATGTCATTGACATTTCAATTTTAGCCAATTCCTCTAGCTTCAGATAGCATTGTACAAAGAGTAAAACCATCCTTTTAGATTTCACACACCACACATCACAAAAAGAAGCAAGTGTTGGGCAACAGTTCTCCTAAGCAAATGGCACATTGCTGGCTTTTGCTCAAGACCACATATGACACACTAACCAGACCTGGTATAGGCTGAGTCAGTAGGGACTCAGAGCAATCCACCTTCCCTCAAGCTATGAGTTTGCTGGATTGCTTTTCTTTTCAATTTTTTTCATGCTGGCAGCAGGGCAGGTGGTCACAGTTTGACCTTTGTAATCCAGAGGTTCCGAGAGCCTCCTCTCAGTCCTTAGCCAGCTGCTGGGTGAGCTGCTCTTTACTGCTGCCACTGACTGGTAGCACTGAGTAACTAAATCACCCATGGATGTCAGCCAGGACTGTGATGAGGCACCTTGCTAAAACAACTACCTTTGTAGACCTGTTCTTTGAAGTAACATCTATGACCTCTAAGGTATGAACCTATAAGGTTATACTCCCCCAGAGTTAATGGACCATGGGCAAATTCTAGCAATCAAAGCATTCTTTCCACAGGGCAGGAGATGAGGGAAACTTCCTTTGCTTCTAGCACCAGCAGAGCATCAGCCTCTGGACACTATTTATATCCCAATGAGTCAGATATAGGAGAAGCTTGCCTCCCAGATTCTTCCTTTCTGATTCCTTTCTCACATCTCTGCAGCCAGCACAGAAGCTTTGAGAAGAAATAGAAGAGTGTTTAATACCCAGTCTTCTAAAAATTACAGAGAGAATTACATGAGGTCCCTGGTGAGATCTTTCACAGTTGTGTGATGGAACATGTCAGTATTGTATGAAACTCAGTAACTGCAATTGTCCTCTCAAGATGGACTTTTTACTTCTTTGACAAAAATTTTGAACTTTTGAGCTACATAACTTTTATGTAGAAAGAATTTTACTTTATTATAATGCATTTAATACAAAACTGCATCTAAAAATGCTTCTAATATTCTCCTTAAAAAGGCTGCCCTCATTGTGTGACATTGGAATTTGAAAACATTTTCTTCATGGTGACTTTTTAAATTTGGACAATAGTTTAAGAACATGCCTACTATTTTTTTCAGAACATCTTTTTATTTTTAATCTGAGCAAAACTGCAGTTCAGTGAAACAGAGCTTATTATCAAGACAATGCTCCTGCAAAGCTGTAGTCCCTATTGTTATAGGAAATTGCCATCAGGAAACTGAAGGGATTCAGTACAGATTTCTGGAGATCATAAACTTGCAAATTGAATGTAGTACTATCTATGCACTTTTGTTTGAAATATATGACAGTGCTTCTCATAAACAAGCTAATCTTCCTAATTAATTTAATCCTTTTACTATACCTTACTTATCCAAGAGTACCTCCCAAATCCCACCTTATTGTGCAACTGAAATATGTGAGCATTTCTGGCCTTGTGGATTTTTATGATTCTACTTTTATATTCATTGTATCCATATGATATACAGTAAACCATTATGAATAAGATTAGGGAATCTGGTTGAGGATTAGCTGGCTTTTATTTGACAAAAGATGAATGGAAGGTTTTCTCTTCCCTAGTCAGAGAAGTGTAATTTTAGATGTAGATTCCTGGTGCAAATGTGTAATATTAGTTTCTCTTAGCAATGTTCATTTTAAATAAGCTCTTCTTTTGGTGATGTTCTCACTATTCAGCCCTTTTAGTCAGAAATTATTTCTATGGCAGTGAGATAGAAGGCAGGTCTACAAAAACATGGGAAAGAGAGCTATATAGGTTATTTGAGAGGATTCTTGCAGTATTTTCCCACCTGATTTTAATCCAGCTTTAATGGAAACAAGCAAGGTCAGTGGGAAAATCAAAATGTCAATTTATGAGGTCCTCATTCTCTCAAGGTGAAGTCTATGTGTTTAGTTTCTCTAAAAAACAGACACCCAAACACAAGTTTCTTCCATTTTGTGTGAAAGCTATGTGACTACTGGAGAGTAATTTTAATCCCCTGATTATCTGATTATGATTTAATCCTCAAATCATAACTTGCTAGGTGGGAACTGTGGAACAAGGATGCCTCAAGAAAATTTCTTGTCTACTTGATTTGCACAAATACTTTGGCTAAATTTGGACTCACTTTTTTCCCCTCTCTTCTCCACTCCTCTTCCTTGATGAGCTTTAATTCCCTTAGAAAGCAAATATTGTTATTTTGCCTGAAGTGGATCCAAGTTATTTTGTAGCCGAGCTGAGACTTTATGACAATCTCTGGAGTTTACTGGTTCAATATAATAACAGTTAAATCTAGACATAACCTTCCAGGGTAATGAAGACCTTGAGCTTGTGGGAAAAAACCAACAACACAACAAAACAAAAAACCCAAGGGAAAGTTAAATTCTATATTTTGTTGTTCAAAAATCTTCTAGATCCTCTTAGTATAAAAAATAAAACACATAAAAAGCATCCTCTCCTTTAATTCTCACTTTTCTCCCCTTACTCTAGGTCTGGCTGGGATCTGTATTATATTTTTAGATACAATTTCAGGTTGATCTCAGAAGTTGTGTTAAGGTTGTCACAGCAACCCAAGGCAAAAATTACCTTGTCTTTGAAGATTCTAGCTTCAAACCAAGTATTACTGCCAAATGAGAGGAAGCTAAACTTTGAGGAACTTTATAAAAGCCACATGCTTATTAATTCTTCCTGTTGCTATTGACCTTCTACACTCTAAGTGCTCAAAATCAGCAATTTCACTATAGCTAATGTAACAGCTTACTCAGCTGGCTGCAGATAATATTTACTCAGCTGGATGAAATGCACAGCTCAAAGTCCAAATTAGTTTGTGAAATGTTATCCAAAGACATTTTTCTGTTCCCTAGATGTTTAATACAGAAGCAAAGACTAATGAGTCCCAAAGGCTAGACCTCCAGTCTATCATTCTTCTCTCCTAGCTCAATTAATAACTTTTTCTTCCAGTTTATTTTAGGGTTTCTAAAATAGAGCAATGCACAGTTTTATTCACATTCCCCAGAGGCCAGAAGAGTAAAGAAGTATTACATCTCTGTGTATTTCTTTTCCAATATAGCAAAACAATAAAAAACCCAGTTACCTCGAAGTTCATCATTCAGCACTCAGAGATAACATCTTTGGCCTTAGCTCTCTTGCACTTTCTTAGTTATCTTTCCTTCAATCCACATATCTGGGTTTTCCCAGTGTAGGTCTCTTCCCTAAGTATACATTGAGCCTGATTCTTACCCATTTTCAGCTAGATTTGTTTACACACCCACGGAAGCAGGGAAAGATCAGGAAGTGAATGGAAAAAGCTCTTCAAGCAGCATAAAGGAGCTTAGTTGTAAATGAGAACCTTATCTTACGGTATTAATGAGTTTATCTCATACAGATAATCCATATAAAAAAATCCAGAACAGTACAGATGGCAATTTTTAAAAATGAAATCTAATTTCTTCCCAGAAAAAGGTCATGGTCATTGGGGCTCTATTATTTTAAAAGCAAGAACTGACTCCATCACATTCCTTTCCCCTGGAAAACACTTGAATTTGGGGTTTTTTCTGTAGTTTGGTGGCGTGGGTATTTTTTTTTTTAGTTTTCTTTTTTTTTGGTGGGGGGTACACTGACATTCTACTAGGTGGTGACTGAGTCACTAAAACATATGCAAGAGTGAAATGTGACATCTATACTCATGCATATACAAATATGCCTACTTTACCTTTATGATGGAACTTTGACATTTATTTCAGTTTCACTAGGTTGGGTTATTGCCTATATTGATGTCTTCCATGTGATATGGTCCAAGAATTGCATTGTGCCATCCACCATCCCACTGCTGAGAGCAAATCACTCTGATTTTAGAGAGTATAAATTCCTTCATCTTGTAGATGTAGCAGAAAAGAGCTAATAGATAACAGATGGTGAGTCTTTATATATAAAAAAATAAAATATATATATTTAATTCTTGAATTTCACTCTGCAATCAGATTTTATTAGGGAACAAAAAACATAATTTTCCTCCAGATGTATGAACTTTGTTACATAAATAAATACATTTTTAAAAGTGCAGTTTGCACATCAGGTCTGTCAGCCATACATTTCTGTTCTGCTGTGGCTTTCCCACACGTGACAGCTTTTTGTTTATTGATCAATGATAATTACATTGCAATAAGATCAATGGTATCTAGAGAGATACTGAGTGGGGATCTTAATGAGATTTTGTAGTATCTTCATTTCTACCATGCAATTAGCAAGTTTTTAAACAGAAAATGGATTAACGTACAGTTACCTAAATCTTGATCATGACAATTCATCAGTTTAAGCTCATCAGCACAACAGACTAGGAATGAGGCAGTGGGTTTATCTCACCTTTGATGTAAAAGAGAGAGAAATGGTTTCTTTTTTCAAGAAAGACAAAGTAAGTGGTACAGAGCAATGCAGTCTATACATATTTTCATTCATAAGAATATACAAAATTTTCTTGATTATTGTCACTTCAAGCATTGTCACCATTAAACCCTATTCTTAATCTAATCAAGGTCTATATTAAAAATAGATTTCAGACCCACAGTTCTGGTTGAAAAGTCTGTTCTATCATTTCACTCTTTGCTTAATTAGAAAGTTTTTATAATTTCCAGGCTAAATATATTTATGGACTCTTAACATCTATTTTTTTTTCTTTTGTGTGATAGTCTGCTAGGTTAAATAGCTCCCAGTGGCAAGCTCTCCTCCTGATGTTTGCCTTGTATTTCTTGAGAGCAATCTTATCTCCTCGCAGATTTTTTTTACTTTTGTATTCTCTTATTAAGCTAAAAAACTAGGCTACTTTAGCTTGTCACTATAAGTTATGCCCTTATGCAAAACCTGTTATCTGTCCTTCTTGCTGCTGCTGTCGTGACCAAAATGAAAAGCAGAGATATGTGAGCAGCTTTTAATTAGATTCCTTCAATGTGAGGAGCAATCTTGACAGTAATTTAGCCCACAATGAACTATTTATTGTTGTAACTGGACTGCTGACAGTACCCAAGCTCACAAGGTTAAAGCCAATGTTCCTCTGCAGCACTACACCATTTGTGACTGAAGAGGTAATTTGGCCTCCTCTCATAAGTTCATGGTGTTCCTCTGAGCATATTAGTAGCCCTTCCTTGAAACCAGTATAACCTGGATTAATCTTTCTTGAAAAGAAGTATCTAGAATTTAAAAAAATATTCCTGACAAGTATAGTTAAGATGGCATTAATATGTTCCCACTTCCACTCAAGATGCTTCTTCTATAATAACATTTGCATTTTCATGGCCACATCTTTTTGAGTCTTTTTATTACTTTGTCATTTCCCAATATCAAGCTATTGTTTAAAGCAAAAATCATTAATAAAATATTAATGAGCTTTTATTCTTGTGGTAATCAGGTTGATGATGCTTCTGTTGCTGCCATCCTTGAGATTACCTAGCTCTTTCTTGTTGGTTAGTCCACTCTAACCCTGCATCAGCAGACTGCTTTGTTTTACTTGAAGTTTTCATTAGCACTTTTACAGAGTTCATGTTGCACTCAGTAATGAAAAATTAAGCAGTTGTAAGAACAGAAGAAATACAACTTCCTGAGCCTGCCTAGCCCAGTGTTATGCCTCCAGAAGTGGCAGTAGGAGACAGAATTTAGGGAGCACATGTGCACCTCAACACCTTCTTGTTGTTGTCCATGCCAGAACTAAAATAAATTTCTCAAGGTGATCTCTCTCCGTGTTGATCTTATTCCTGTCAAAAGCAGAAGATACATTCCAACTCTCAGTTCTTTTGTGCATCCCTAATTTGTTCTGTCTAATTAATAATTTCTCATGTGATACCACCAATACAATTTTAGTACAGGATGCCATATTCCCATTCATTTGCAGGCACTAACAGATGTGCTTCTAATCCCAAACGACATGTTTTAGTGTCCAAATTCCTTGAGAAATTTTTTAAATTAGCCTTTTCCTTGTACTCATATCTGGAGGAGAACATTGTGTAACCACCCTCCTCTTCAGTTTATTTGGTAAGAAGGAATCTGCCTTCCCCTGAGAACTGCAGCAGCAAAGATGCAATGAGATCTGGAAGCAGCACCCTGGGGGAGCAGAGTACGTCATGTGGGATTAAAGCCAGATTTTTAGATGCTTAAGCTAGAAATGCAGCTTGTTTTCTGGTATCTCTGTTTCTCCCAAGCAATGTCTCCTGTTGCAGGATCTTTTATTAAATTTTGATCTATAGGAAATTAACTGAGGGTCTGATGGGTGTTTAAAAATCCCAGCTAGTCCTTAAAGAGATGGCAAAACAATCCAGCCTCTCTGGAGAAACCTTGCCCTGTCAACAAGGGAATTGTGATTGTTTAAGGGTCACAGTGGTTACTGAAAGTAAGAAAATTTCTTTTACTTGCTAGGTCATTTGAGTTTAACTCAAAAACTGTTAGAAAATTACAAGATATCATTACAGGTATTAAAAATTTTTTTTCTGCTTTATTCACAATTGTTCTTGATGAAAATGAAATAGAAGTTTCCTACAGCAGTCCAGTTTTTAAGCTTTCAGTATTTACATTTGCACTAAACTTTTCCAAACTCTGTATAATTCTTCAACTTGGGATGGTATTCCCTGAATCAAGTGGCTTCAAACAGTCAATGAAAACCAAGACATTGCTTGTTGCTATTTTTCTTTTATCCCATTAACTGTCAGCTTGAATACTTGAGATCACTGCAACTTTGGCATACTGTGAGGGCATATTTTCCTTCACTGGCTGTTTCCTTTAAAACTGCCTTTAATCTCATTATTATTACTTCCATCATGATTTTACTCATGACAAGCAACAAGCTTCTGTCTACTTATTTAGTCAGCAGGGCTTCTTTCTTCCAATGAGGTCTCAATGGCCACATTTACCTGTCTTCACATACTTGTGATTTTTTTTCCTAATGAGTTTGTAGAATTTGCCTCTTTGGTTTTAGCAGTGCTACTGGTCTGATGTCTTTCCCTTCAGGTTTCATACTTCACAGCTTCTGTTGTCTGTTTTTTTCTGATCATAGTCCAAAACTGACACCCATTTTGAATCTCATCCTACTCATCCAATGTCTAGAATATTTACATCAGGATAGTCTGTGGACCTCAGTGCATTCTCAAAATTCTGCATCTGTACTCTAAGCACCTTCATAATATTTACATTCATATTAATCATCTCTTTTCTTTTAATTAAATTTCTGTGCACTGTTTCAATGGAACAACCTTGTAGTGGGTTGTGAGGAGTTTGGGATACTTGGCTTCCAGACTGATGCCAGGATCCTATATTCGGGATATTGGAAAGACTGAAACCAGCCCTATGAAGTGCAGTGCTATAACTCAGTCACATCAGAGAGGAGGTAATACATTAACTGCAACAAAGGACAGACAGACCTTGCAAATGTAGTTTCACTGATGTATGCTAAGAAAGGAAATACTTGATTTCAAACCTCAGCAACCTTATCTTGTCAGCCTTAAAAAGGAGGTGGGTTGGGACCAGGGCTGATCTTTTTATGTTTTCTTCCTTTGATTGAGCTGGTCACCTGAGAAAGTCTCATTTATCCAACAAGTTTGGCACAGAAATAGTTAATAAAATCAAAATGGCTGTATAAAAATGGCCTTTAGTCTCTACTCTTTCTGTCTCACTGCTGAAGGGGGGAAGAAATCAAACCATAAGTTCTAGTATCTGATTATATGAAGTTCTTGATACATACATTTGATTTTGCTGCATGAATCACCAATAACCTGGTATCTGCTCACACTCTCCGAATTTTGCACGGAAAATTCTGAATGTACTTCAACAGGCAACTTCAGTAGAGCTTAAAATCCTTTCATAGAAAGACTGTATCTTTCCTGCCTCTGTTAGCTTCCATTTGGATTCAGATTCTTAGAAAAACTTACCCAGGTCAGGCTTTTATAGTGTCTGTCCACATTTGAAAGAGATGCAGTGTGGGTTCAGGGTAGGGATCGGTAGACTTTGGGTAAACTGCAATGCATTCCAAGCAGAATATCTCACAAAATAACAATGCCAGGACAAATGCTAAGGTTCTAGCCAGAACACTCAGTGCTCATCATCTCTATTCTCCACTCCCTTGCACCCTGCTATACTTCATTAACTGCTGAATTATCAGGTTAGTCTTGAAGCTTTTCACTCAAAGCCTCCATTTCATCCGTACCTTTGTGCGATTGCATCCAGGTAAGATTTGCCACATACATCTGGGTGTCCTTGGGAGGTTTCTTCTTCTGCCATGGTTGGGCTTTCTATCTCCATAGCACCTCAGTTCTGGAATGCAATGCAAGGAACACCCAATATCAGTTTATAAATGAATTAACTGTCAGCTGAAAGCTGAAACCCTGCAATAAAGACAAATGAATTGTAAATTATGATACAGTCTCTCTCTGCTTTCTAGACCAGAATTCTTTGTTATAGGGAGTTCTAATTCTCTTTAATTTTCTTCTGGAAGGGGGAGGGAAGTGGGAGGTTGCACTGCAGTTTCTGTTTTGCCATGGGGCTCATCATACTAAAATCAAGTGGGTTGATTTCAGTACAAAGCTCTTTGATTATGCAACATCAAATAATGTAACAGCACAATTGCTTCAAATTCATGGAATTATTTTAATTAACTTGCAGTAATGCTTGCCATTAATGCGTCCAAAACCAGCAAAGAATTTATGTAAATTAAGGAAATTGCATTGAAAATGTTCTTCTGTATTATCTGATATTTCTCCCTAGGCACTCTGGAGTCCATTGTTGCCTGAAATGGCTGAAGCTACAGCACAAGCATCAATGAGAAATGAGGCTCAGCCAAGGAATACAAAAGAGATTGTATTGTGATTAAACTAAGAACAAATCAAAAAATGTGAAAGGAAAAAGGCTGTACAGAAACCAGTAGCAGCTACTAGAGGCTTGCTGATAATTTCTGTGATTTGCTAATTGGTGTGAGGTTGGAGATACAGCCACTATGCCAAGCTGACATTTCAGGATGAAACAACAAGATCCTCCTTTTTTTTTTTTCCCTGGGAAAATAATAAAAAAGACAAGGAGATTTCAGCAGATTAAATAAATCAGTAGTTATACACATCCTGCTGGGCAAGAGAGAGCCAATTCAGAATGCAGACAGCTGTATTTCTTTGATTTCCATGGGAAATTCCACTCTGATATGGAGAAACATTTCACAGAGGGGATTTATATTCTAAAAGCCATATTCCTGTGAAAAGCTTTGATTCAGAAGAATGTTTTTTTCCCCTCCCATGGATGGATGTTTAAACAACCTCTTTCAATATCTTCATCTGTGAGTAGGCTTAAAAGAAAGTGAAAGATTTTTTTTCCTTGGTGGAATGGAAGTGGTGCTACACCTTAAGATTGCAGACTGTCAGGGACTATCTTTTTTTTAGAACCCCTAGGAGCAGCTGCATTAAAGATATGTACATAAGTAATACTACTTTTATGTCAGTGCTATTATACAGCTGAACATCTTGTCATGTTATATAAGAAACCTTTATGCACAGCAACATATCGAGTGAAAACTCCCAGCCTTTTCTATTTTTCTGTTAACATCACAGAGCCAGAACATTTGACAGAAGAGAAGCCAGCTGTAACTACACAGCTCTCATGAGCAACACTATTTATTAAGCTAACACTTCTTTCATTTGCTGCCACGTGCAAAAAAATGCATATTTTAATGTCAAAAAACATTCCATCTGTTATCAGGGATTTTTTTCCAAGTATTTGAAAGCCTGTGACATTACAAAAATGTATCATATTTTATCAACACTATTACTGTTTCTTGGAGATGACTGTGAAAAGGCCACTGTTTTGCTAGAGGCTACTGAATATTGCTTGCTATATCTTAAGTCACAGTCATTCAAAGCAATGATGACATTTAGCTTTGGAATATTTTTTTTACTTTAGGTAGCTCAAATTTTTATAGTGTACTCGGCAGATGCTAATTTAAGAAAAGCAAAAGCAACGATCACCATTTTATTTATTTTTGCTACACGTGAACCCTGCAATTTAGCTCTTGTCAGCACGCAAATTAAAATTGTCTTATGCTATTTAGCTTGGTTAGGTAGCATTAATGTGATTGCTTCTGCACATTCTGTCTCATGGACTTGAAGTGCTCATTTGAGGCTCATCAGCAATGAGCTATATTTGGTGACAGCTACTGTAAATGTACTCTGGGGGAACTGATTTAAGAAACTAGAGGCTTTCAAGGTAAATGTTTTGTGGTGTTTCATTTCAATCCTCTATGAATTCATCAGAATCCTATTTAAGGATCGCTAGCTGCAAAGTTTGTGGGCTGCCACCTTGGAAGTTAATTCTCATCTCCCTGCAAAAAAAAAAAAGGCCTTAGGAGGGGGAAAACAAAGCACTTGCCAGAGATGCAACCGCTAGAAAAAAACCCCAAGAAGCCTTCACTAGAGGAACTTGTTTAGAGCACAATAGAATCAGAACTCTCCACCATGAAATGCATGACATTCATACTTGTTTTAAAAAAGAAAACATGAAAGGTAATGAGATTCACTGAAGATTCAGACACCAATCCTTCTCAAGTAATTTTTGTTTGTTTTTTACTCATGAAGATTGTTGTCTCTTTTCTCTCTCTCTTTTTTTTTTTTTTTTTTTTTTTTTTTTGTAGTTTTATGATGGGGACTATTGAAGAGCCAGGATATCTGTTTGGTTTTTTCCCTCCCTCCTCTGTGTTCTGCTAATGGAATGAATGGTGCTGAGCTGTCACTCATTTGGTGCAATGTTAGTAATCAGAAGATCAGAGTCTTGAAGCAATTCTAAAATTCTGAATATTGCCTGCATTTTGGGGGGAGGGGAAAAAAAAGTGCATTTGGAAGTTTGGGGTTTTTTTGCTTGTTTGGTTTTTTCCTTTGCAGAAGAAACTTGAAGGTTTCCAGCCTTTTGCTGCTTCTGCCAAATAGGAGGGGGAATCCACTTGGTTTAGGGCTTGCCAATCTCCCATGCACCTTGCTACACAGCTCTTCTAATATCAGGGCTTCCAAACCCTGTGCCAGATGGAGTTTTGGCATAAGAACAGCAAAATCTTGTGATTTCCAACATGAAGCCATGGTACATGGTGAGACTGCCCTGGAACCATGGAAAGACAGGCCAGCCAGCAGCTGTGAGATGATGCACTGGCAGAAGCAGTGACAGATTTTCAGCCAAAGTCTTTATGCAGTTTATTAAGAGTTTTTGAGAAACATTGTTTTCAACAAATTAGCCTCTTCCATGCATCTGAGAGGTAGTCAGGAAATTTCTCCGCTGGACCAGAGGCCTGGGATCCCACAAATTTCTGCTTGTCATCACTTTTGTTTGAGGTTCACATGATACCCCAGGGTGTGTGCACATGGGAAAAGCATTCATTGGTGGAAGATCAGTATTCTGTGGAAAATAAAGGGGTTTATGTTGGGGAAAAAACCCTCAACTTTATCAAATTGAGACTGGAAAAGGCACAAGTGACTGAGCACTTAGGAGGCCAGGACTTGCATTTTGAAGATGCTGCCTTCTGCTTCATTCATCAGACACAGATGGTGTGGCTAATGGTTTACAGCCAAGGCTTGGACAGTAGTAAACTGCCTGAAGTTTAAGCTGTGAAGAGAGCAACTGATAAATCATGTGGAGAGAGCAGCACACATGCACAAATACATATTATACCTGCATGCATCCAAAACCAGAGCGATGCTTATTTTGGGTGTTATGGCATCAGACAAGCATGTTTGCAGACTATATGAAAACTGTGGCTTTTTCATTTGTCTGCATTTCTTAAAGGAGTATGTATTATATTTATTTCCTCCTTCATACATAGGAAAAATCACATGGTAACATTCTTTGTGTCTGAAGTTTAGAGCCTATCTCACTCCCTATCCATCACAGGGTCAAAAGTACTACCCAGGATAGGTCTCATCATCAAATTAATTCATCAGTTGGTTTGGGACACATATGTTCACATATACTTTTTAAATACAGGGATAGGATCAGATTTATGACCAGATTTTATGATCAAAACTGGTTTTCCTTTGTGGTTGGGGACCTTTCTCACAGACTGTAGAACTTTTTGGCTGGTTCCAACTGTTTAATGCCAGCTTAATATCTTTATGAAAGCAATTGGACAAAAGGTAGTATTTGGTCTGAAATAATTTGTATATAGTTTACAACTAAGAAAAATATGGTTCTTTGCCTCTGTCTAATCTGAAATTAAATTTACCTTTTAAAATGTGTTGGTAGCAAACAAACCCCACATGAATGACCATGGGGCCTTGGCGTCAGTTTAAATAGTAGGAAAACCTGGTTGTTATAATTTAGCCAGTTTAGTGATCAACAATGTTTTGAACATTTCCTGTTTCTGCAGTGAGGAATCCTGTTGAAAATCTTGCAGGTTTTATTCAATTAAACAACCAATTTCTACATGGTTAATTTCAGATTAGCTGCTTCAGTACATCCACACAAAGAGGTTTCCAAACAAATCACAGTCTTTCAAACAGTAAGTGCAGTGAAAACATTATGTAAATGGTAACTGGAGTAATTTAGTATGTTTTCTTTATTTTTTTAAATAGGAGGCTGTGACAATCATTCTACCACATAATTAATAAGTAAAATTCTTAAATTTAGCTTTAGCAAATAGCAGTTCATAGACTAATATAATCATAGAATAGTTTGGAAGGAACCTTAAAGATCATCCTGTTCCAACTCCTCTGCTATGGGCAGGGACACCTCCCACCAGACCAGGTTGCTCAAAGCTCCATCCAACCTGGCCTTGAACACTTCCAGGGAGGAGGCACCCCCAGCTTCCCAGGGCAACCTGTGCCAGTGTATCACCACCATCACACTGAAGAATTTCTTCTTGATATCTAACCCAATTCTACCCTCTTCTAGTTTAAAGCCATTGCCCCTTGTTCTATCACTACCTGCCCTAATAAAAAGGCCCTCCCCAGCTTTCCTGTAACCCCGTCAAGGTACCAGAAGGCCACTATTAAGTGTCCACAGAACCTTCTCTTCTCCAAGCTGAACAACCCAACTCCCTCAGACTGTCTTCCTATGGGTGGTGCTGACACCCTCTGGTCAACTGTGTGGCCCTCTCTGGACTTGCTTATGTTAGTGGCTCCCAGTTAACATGAAACAAGTAGCATAAAAAAAAACCCAAAACCTTGAAGACATTAATAGAGTAATTTAAAGTCAGAAATGCAGGCAGTGGAAGTGGACATTTGAGCATGCAGCATTTAAGATTTTATTTGCCTCAAGTACATTTTTTTCCGTAGATCTTATTAAAAACTGTCAAATAATACTTTAAAAATTAAAATCTTTTTACATGCTCCTTCCCTCATTTTTTTACAAACAGCAAGTCCACTATCAATCAAGGACCCAAACTTTTTCAGCTACTGGTAACCACTGACTGTAGAGACTTTTAAATAGTATTAAGGTTGCTGTGAGTGTTCAAAGACTGACCTATATTGGCAGTGAGTGTTTCCTGGCAATCCAGCTGAGGAACACAATTTTTGTTCACTCCCTGAAGGTTTACACTCTGCCAAGAGCCCATCAGATATGCCTTGTTAGGGGTTGACCCTACTTTCCGACCACAGGATGGGGGCATCAAGGTTACAGCAAATTACATATTCCATTCCTTTTCTTGTCAGCCCAGCATGAAAACGGGCAATAACCATAAAGATGTATATATTTGTAAAATATATTAAAAAAAAAATCAGTCGGGCAGCAAGCAGCAGCCCTCCCTAAGGTTTGTGTAGTCTGAAGTTTGTGTGATCCTGTTGTAAAGGGACACCCTGTAAGAGCTGTAACTCCTGAAGAATATAAATGAGTGTGTTTGCCATGACCAGTCAAGAGGAACAGGAAAGACATGAAGCCTCAGCAGGCAAAGCCTTTTGTCCTCTCTGCTGCATACAACAAACCATTGGGCATGCATATTCCAGGGGTTGTAACTGTATTGACATGAGAGTGTCAGTGAAAGGAGGCCATGAGAATGTGCCCGAGTGGGTAAAATTAATCCACCTCGAGATTTTGTGGAATCAAATCACCCCTCACTTCCCCAACCTTATCTTTGAGTTTTGTTACACTGATTTCCTCCAGATCAGTTATGCAGCTGGGCTGTATGATGCTGATGAAGAGTGAAGCCAGTTAAGGTGAGAGACAGCACTGAATGCTCCCATTTTTCCTGCAGCAGCTTCCCTGCTCTGAGAAAAAAAGGATGCCCTACAAAAGCTCTCTCTGAAGCTCTCTTTTAGTTGCAAAGTGTTCTGTGAAGAGGTGAGTGCAATCAGGAAGACTGATGGCTCTCACTGAAGAGGCCCTTTAAAGCACTCTCCCACATACCTGTTCCTGGTTACATCACAGTGAATTTAGCTTGTGACTCCATTTAAGTAGCTAAGAATGATAGAGTCTAATTTACCTCTATATTGCTCTAACCCTGGACTCAATCGAGTTATACAGGCATAAAATTCAATATGAATAAATCCACAATATGTGTCAACACACATAAGTCATTTCTCAAGAAAACTTAAGCATCCTAAGCAGTATGATGTCCATAAACAATGAAACCAGAAAAATGAGTTCTGCTTATTGTCACACATCCAGACACAGAAATTAAACTACTTCTTCCCTGCTACATGGATTCTACTAGACACAATCCATCACGTAACTCCTGCACATGGATATTGTCTCAAAAAGAGTGATTGCAGAACTATTTCCAATACTTATCTCTTTAAAGATTTCCACCCAGGATAAAGCAAACGTAGCCCAGATGCTCCTCCTGGCCGTATTTATCATACTGACTGTAAACAGATTATGGTAATTATGATGGAAATTGCAGGAACTTGCCTTCTAATTAAAATGGAAATGGAATTTACAAAACAAATATGTAACAAACTGTGCCTTCTCCTATAGTAAAATAAACTAAAATCTGCACAGTGCTGCCAGATGTTATTTGGTGCTGACAGCATAAGCAGGAAGGGTCCTTCCCCCTGTTTATCAGCAATGGGCAGGCCAAAAGAGCAGCAGGCAGTTCTCTACCTGGAAGAACCCTTACCCAGGGAATAATGGCTTTTACCTTCCTTTGAAATTCAGTTTGTGCAGCATTTCTGTTGTGCATGTACTAATGCTGTCTGGCTGATATGAACTGAGTGGAGAGAAAGCAATTGGCATCTCTCCTGAAAAGGTATTTTAAGTAGTTGGAACAGTATGGGTGGACTCAAGAAGACAGGAAGAAAGGGACATTGGAGGAGTAGGAAATGTCATAAAAAAGAAATCAAGGAATGAAGTGAAGAAAAGCTGAGAGCTAGGAATCCTGAAAAAATATGTGTGATAGCAGGAATCTTACTTTTTGTGGATACAGTGGCTTCTATTATAAAATGCTGTAAATATTTACAGACAAGAAGCAAAACAAGGATTTATTCAACAGTTTCAACCAGGCATTTCATTGAAAAAAAAAACCAAAACCAAACAAACAAATAAAAACAAACAGAACAAACAAAAAAGCCCAACCAACCAAAAAAAAAAAAAAAAAATTCCACACCATAATAGTGGAATATCTGCAGACAATGCACAATGGTGCAGGGAAAGGAAAAGAGTTTACTCAGTCAAAAACTTTGAGGCTCTCAACAGGACTCCCATCATATATAGCTGTGGAGTTCATCCTTCCAACACATCTCCTGTTGCTGCAGATGCTGTACCTTGCTCTTGTCTTCTTTTGTTGTTTGAAAGTGACTGTACCACTGGGCTGTGATTAAGGAGTACCTTTGCTTTGTGTTTCCTGCTACAAGAGGAGTGTGACCCATCCAGGTGATGATCAGAGCTGCTTGCCAAGTGTACTGGAGTCATAGTGATAAAAGGGGGAATCAGGTTATATTCTTTTTGAGAAAGCAGGAAGAGGAAGAGGAAGGAAAATTGAAAAACAGGGCCTGTGTATGCTGACAAATGAGCACACCCCAGTTCCTGGGGCAGATGTGTTATCAGGCATCATATTGATTTGGACTGTCATCTGTCAGGGAACCCAAGCCTTTTCAATTTGTTGCAATAAAGAAGCTATGTAAAAGGACTCAGAATACACCAGAAAAAAACCTTCATTTTAGTTCAAAATTAAGATCCATATCTGGCTTGAATTCAGAGATCATGGATCACACTGTGTGAGCCTGGTTCATCCAGTCACAGATATATTTACCAGATTTTGCCTCAGTCAACCCTTCTGTACCTGCATGAACTCCTTTCTAAGTTATTACACAAAATAGGTGGCAAAGGGGTGTTGATTGTATTTGAACTACCTGAAATGTGAACTCACTGGGATTTTTTTTTCTGAAAGATTATTTTTTCTTCATGAACTCCTATGACCATGAAGCCACCCTAACTTAACCCATTTTCTACACTTGTTTTATACCCTGTGACCCAACTTCCATAGAAATAAGGATGTCTCAAGTCAGGGTAGATTACCCTCCTCCTGGTCAGAGAGATCAAAAAGGGGTTTAAACTCTCCTGGTGGAGAAAGGACATTTCTACAGAAGTACACTAATTTGCAGTCTAATGCAGAAAAAAGGGGCACAGAGTCACATCCAGGAAAGACCTCAGTTTTTCTAAAGACTGGTAACGTGCTCCAGACAGCACCAAAGAACTGATTTCTTTGAATACCATGTGAATCACAACTTCATAAAAGGCTCATAAAGGGGAAGATCTGCCCTATTCACCACCCAAGAGCACTGCCACTTTGTCAGTGAAGCCCAGAATTAGTACTAACAATGAAAAATTGCTTTCTGTCTTGAAAGCACTGTGAAGTACTGAAAGTATTCATAAGTGGTCTCAATTTGTAACAAATCAAGAAAGCTGTGATTGTACTAAATTGTAGTCTTTTTGGCTGACTACCATTCACCACAATTTACCTAAGCTCTCTATGACGCAAATCAAATTATGATTTAGAACTTATTTTTGTGAACACTTATTACTTAGCAATGTAAATTCAGATCCATACTGATTCCATCAGCTTCTCACCAGACACAAGTATCTTACTCTCTAAAGCTTGTATTTTTTAGGACAAACGCACTTGATTATATTAATTATATGAATCCAGACTTTTTAGATGCTGTTATTTTATCTATTATGTATCTGAAACTCTCTTGAAATTCTCATAAAAATCAGGCTTTATTCCAAAACTGTGCTCAAAATTGAAGACCAATGGACCAATTCAGTATTATATGTTTTAGTGTTCCCACGTTACCTGCAAAATTACATGTTACTGGGAAAAGGTGAAAAACTCCAACTGTTCATTATGCTAGAAATAGTCTTTAGCAGCTGGTAGCAGTGCACCAGTTAAAGTACTGTCATACTACATATTGCTTATTTAATATTTTATTTGGTGCAGTCATTTTTTCTTCTTTACCCTTCATTTTTTTTTTTTTTGAGATTCTTCTACTTTTCATATTTCAGCTTTCTACGTTATGGTTAAAGCAGGTAATCACTCAACACAGCAGACAACAGCTTTAACTTGCTTCCATTTGCTTAGCTCCTGATACCCCTTTGAGAACTTTTACTTACTCTGGTTTGTTGAAATGCTGTTTATTCTCTAACCCATGACTCCATGGATATATTTCTTCTGTCTATTTTCAATGAAAACACTTTTTAATTCTAATTTTGAAAACTGTTTTTCATATTTCCTGTGTACTTGAATGTTTTGCATCAAAGCAGAATATAGATATGGACTAGCTGTTGTTTTTTTAAAAATATTTCTAATAAATATAAATATCTTCCTAGAATACCATCATCTTTTCCACTAAACACTGATGTGGAAAGCCTGGAGTGAATTCTGAAAGTGTCTGTCACTAGCACAGAATCACAGAATGGTCTGGGTTAGAAGGCACCTCTCCTGCCATGGGCAGGAATATCTTTCACTGATCATGTTGCTCAAGGTTCCATCCAACCTGGCCTTGGATATTTCCAATGATGAAACATCTCTGGGACATCTTGTTCCAGTGTTTCAGCACCCTCAGCATAATAAGTTTATTCTTTCTATCCAATCTAAACCGATCCTCTTTCAGTTTCAAACCATTGCCTCTTGTCAGTAGGGAACATGTTAAAAAGTCTCTCTCCATCTTTCTTGTAGGCCCCTTCTATATTTTGAAAGGCCACAGTAAGATCTCCCCAGAGCCTTCTCTTCTCCAGGCTGACCAAACCCAGCTCTCTCATCCTGTCTTCACAGAACAGCTGTTCCAGCCCTCTGATCATCTTTATGCCCCCCCCTTTGGACCCATTCTAAGAAGCCCGTGGTTTCCTTGTGCTGGGGGTACCAGACCTGGATTCAGAAAAGCCATTTTAGGTGGCCACTGGATTGAACTGGATGCTTTTGTGGTAGGTGGACCTTGGCTAGCTGGCAGGTGCTCACAAAGCCACCCTGCCACTCCCACTTCCTCAGCGGGACAAAGGAAGAAAATACATGGGGTGGTTAGAAAAAAACTTTTGTAGAGCAGCTACTAGTTTCTTCTTTCTTTGCATACTACAGAACCATGCCAAAGTCTTTTTGTAGGTAGCTGCTATTGCAAGTCAAACTTCATCCACCCAGAACCACTTTAAATGTAACTACTTTTTAATGTTGGATAGATTATTTCAGGCAGCACTTCAGATTTTGCCTGGAAGACCTAATCAAAGCCATATTATTTTAATCATTAAATTAAGAATTCTTACAGTTTTGTTTCTGTATTTTGAAGTATATATTATGAAACAGATCAATATTCACTGCAATAATGCTTGGAAATTGTTATACTCCAAAATGAATTGCTTGTTATACAGAGTCAGGCATCACCAGCTTTTAGAAAAACAAGACAGTAAAATAAAAGTAATTATTAGGACCTTTTATTTGCACTCATCAGAAGGATAATGGGCAGTGTCTTTTTATACTAGTTATGGCTAAGTGAATGAAAACCTGAACTGTGGTAGGAAGGTATTTGGAATGAAGAATATAAGGGGAAAATCCTCACTCTGTTAAAGATGTTGGGGCTTTTCCATGTATCTTTTGGCAGCCAAGGAATTACTCTGTCTTCACACTGCCTGTACTGCCATCACCTTCTGGCTGTAGATTTCTGAAGTCTGTGAAATCAATGGCTTGTGGCCTGAATGCCTACCCTCATTCACATGAAGAAATGTCCTATACCTCTTCATCTTCTTTTTCCACTAAGTTAGTCCCACAGCAGTGTTTTTGTACCTCAGTGTTTTCATACCCATGCCTAGCACCTATCAGAAAATGAGGGTGCTGTTTGCATAGAGGCATAGAACTCTAGAGTGATTTTGCTTGGAAGGGACCTTAAAGATCCTGTAGTACCAGCCCCTCAGCATGAGCAGGGATACTTCACACTAGACCAGTTTGCTCAAAGCCCCAACCAGTTTGGCCTGGAACATTTCTGGGGATGAGGCATCCACAACCTCCCTGGGCTACCTGTGCCAGTGTCTCACCACCCTGTAGCACAGAGAAGGGGAATGAGGAGGGGTGACATGCAGCTGCCATACATATGGCATACCAAGTGCAAAAAAAAATGTACCTGCAAGAAATACTATTTCTAGTGCTGTCAAGACATGTCTGTTGAAATGTCAGTCTGTGGTTTACCTTATTGCCTCAGCTCCATCCTTGAAAGCACAAACATGCAGCCTTGGCCCAGGTTTCCCAGCACTGGTAATATGAAGAGATGTTTTTCAGCCTTGCTTCTGAAAATAGAAGCTGGAAATCCATCTGGGCTCTGGAATATTGTATGGCTGAGGGGTTTTTTTTCTGTCTCCTTGGATATTCTTTACTGAAGTTTCTTGGATTTCTCTACAGAAATAGCAGCAGATGGTGTGAAAAGCCATGACATGAAATGTCAATGTCAAGTCCTTCATCCAAAGCAACACCAGCAGCACAGGAAGCTCTGGAAATGCCCCTTACAAACTCTCTTCCTACAACTGTGTTCTGATAGGCAACTGTAAGGAAAAAACTCAGTTAGGCAAATAAGTTGCTGAAGTGACCAGCTTAAATAATTGAACAGTTGTATCTGTGTAGAACAAACATGAAAAACTATTTCTTCATTTTGCAAATATGCTTGAGTTCTTTCATGAGGAAGTCTTAATGATGCTTTTTACTTTTTTGTGATTTTTAAACGTCAGATCTGCAGCCATCCAATCTTGTGAATGCATATTCCTCCTCCTACTGTATTAGAAGTGCTAATGCAGTCTGTAGATATTGTTAATGAATCATTTAATTTTAATCTTTCACTCAAGGATAATTTCTGCTTTCATTACAGTCAAAGTCTGTAGCTTAAATAACTAAACTAATTGCAGTATCAGACCCCAAATATAGTCTTTTTTAAAATACAGTTTTGTTTTGGCCATTAAAAACCCAAAGGATTGTGAACTATCATTCAGAAGTGAAGTCCCTCACGACTTTACTGAAAAATCATTACAGTCAGTTATGGAGATATGAAAATTCACCATAACACAAATGCATAAAATGGGGAGAGATCCATTTTCTTTGCCCCATATTTATTTTTATTTTTACCACAATGTTTAAAGGAATAATTATGCTAGCAAATATATTAAGTTTTTTTCTAACCTATTTTTGCACTGTGTCTTCACCCAGACTTCTGTGGAGTCTCCCAGAGCTCTTCTCACTCCTTCCTTATCTCAGAGAAGGTCCTAAACTACCACATTACCACTTCTGGTTGACTGAGACTTGTCTTCACTCATTGCTGAGGGGACACCACAAGGAAGCTCCTCCTTTGCTGCTGCCTTCTAGAAGCAGAATCAGCCAAGGTCATTCTCTTTTGTGTTTGGACCAAATGAGAAAAAATTAGTTAATTGGAACAATTTTAGAGAAATGTCTTTTTGTTGGAACAGGCTGTTTAGATGAAGCTTTTCATGAGGACAAAATAAATTCACCTTTTCTTATTTTTCTGTCAGAGAAACTCTTTATTGTCAATTGTCATTTGAAAATAGAAGAGAGAGATGTAGAGACTGGGAGAGAGGAAAATATAAACTCCTCACTTTTTCAATCCAAAGGCACCTATTTCAAGAAAGCACTGGAAAGTATTTCGGTTTTGTTCTGATGTAGAAAGGAGCCAGGAAAGTACTGGCACTGTGCCCTGTTCTGCCCTGATATGAGGAATACAGCTGATTAAGAAACCAGCCATCCTCCTCTCTGGGCATTTATTTTGTCACTATTTATCTCAGACCTGGCTTACTCCTCACCTTGGCACCCCTGCTTGTGAATCTGTCTGGGGGCCCTGGTTGCAGTGTGCTTTTTCCCTTTAGAGTACACTAAAATTGGTCACTTAATGAAGCTCATCAATCTCTACTTTGCCTACCAGATGGAGTGCCTAAAGGCTTTGTACTTAGCCATTACTTGTATTCCCCATTATCCAATTTATCACTCATTACTGGGAGAATTTACTCTCCACTGGAACATGCTGGCTGTTTATAAGTTAAGCAAACAGAGAGACCTGGTTGCTGCTCTGCAGGGTGTCCTATGCTGAGACTCCCACCAACACTGCCAGCACTTCTCAGAGACCATTTCCCCCTCCATTGCAGGCTACATTTTACTGTATTTCTCTGACCCTAACAGGCTGACAGAGATGAATTTTGATGTTTAACTTCTGCTTCCTTCAGTTTGTTCTGGTAGATTTTTAAGCCCTCATTTTACAAGTGCATTTGTTCTACTAAAAAGACAAACTTAGATTTTTTATTCCCATGGGACAGCATCCAGGAAAGGATCTGTTTTCACATTTTTATGGCTTCTCCCTTTCACTAATACAAGGCAGCTTTCTCAGGCCCTTCTCAAATCACCTGCTGTACAGGCAGTGGCAGATACCATGAAAAATGTTCCTGCCAAGTGCTCTGTGTAGTACACAGAGCTCTCAAATGGAGTCAAAGAGATGAATGAAAGCAGTGCTGAGTGATTTATTGGAATTTTTTTGCCTTCTGCCCAAAAAGGTCACAGAGAAAAAGTCTAAAAATGATATGTCTATTTTTATCTGCCCTATCTCCTAATATTTTTTTTTATTTTATTAAAACTTGCTAAGGCTTTATGTAGTGGGAGGTGATTAAATGAATAATGATGCTTCCCCCTGGTTGCAGACTCCTGTTATACCCATTGAACAAATATTGACATGAAAAGAAACTCAAAGGTTTGTGTGCAACTGGGTTTTTATTTGTAGCCTGGTTACCTAAGAAACTGAGACTACAGTAGAGTGTATTTGTGTGTGTAGTCATCCATTTGTCTGTCAGTCCTTCCCTTAATGGTTTCTGAAGTGCTTAATGAAATGTTTGCAGCCATTCCCAAAGAGGGGGATTAGGATATTGAAGGTCTTTTGAGAGATAGCTGAAAATCTGTATCTGGGTAAGGACTGAGAGAGAAGTCCCTGTCTCCCTGAGGAAAGGCAGGCAGCAATCTTGCCCGTGTGCTTGGTTGGTCAGCAGAAGGTTCCAGATAATTGATCACTGTGGACGGATTCCTGGATCAATCTCAGCATGGCTGTGTAAGGGACACGTCCACCTGCTGAATCTAGATGTCTGTAAAGCAGTAGGAGGAGGCAGGAGAAATTTTGATTCAGTTCTACAGCAGTTCTGCTTTGTGGACATCTTCAATTAGAATATGAATACTGCCAATTTTTTTTTTTTTTTTTTTTCTCTCCCAGGAATGAAGTCTGAGCTTCATGAAATCTGAACTTCTGCTCCAAGATTTTCCTTGACTATCTATTTCCCTCAGACAGGTACTGTATCACAGAAGTGTAGTGTGATGCATGGGCTTTGCTCTCTTGAAGGCATGGACTTTGCCAGAAAATTGACCTGGTGTCTCTAAGTAGCTTTCTAAATTTAATGATAAATGTTAAAATAATTAAAGTGCTACTCCTTCAGGGCTCTACAGCACTTCCCAAATACTGCAATGCTGCCAGCATTTTGAAACAGTCAATGTCTGGAAATGCAGCTGCTGTCTTTACATCGGTGGGACACCACAGAGCCAAACACTTGCAACATGTTGATGTCTGCTAACTTGTTAATTGTTGATCACTTCAGGATGAACATTCTGGCAACACATTTATTCGACAATTTGTGGCTTCTAAAGTTTCCACGTCTTTTGGGGGGTTGGAAAATAGAAACCTGCCCTGGTGTAGTGCAGTAGTGTTTTAAAAATGGGGGGGTGACAAGGGTGGCTCCTGTGAGAAGCTGCTGTTAGGTCCCCTGGTTCCGATTCTGGCTCCACCTCTGCCCAAGGCTGAGTAGATATGGGGAGCTGGATGTGCCTCGACTAGTAACATATTCGAGAAAGGGGAAACAAAACTCCAAAAACATTAAAAAAGACCAGCAGAGGAAAGGAGAAGAGGAGGTGAGAGTAATGGCAGAGAAAAGACACCAAGGTCAGAGAAGAAGGAGGGGCACATGGTGCCCGCGCAGCGATTTCCCTGCAGCCCATGGTGAGATGGCGCTGCGCCCCTGCAGGGCGGAGCAGTCACCGAAGAAGCTTGGTGGAGCCGTCCTCGAAGGACTACAGTGAGGTAAATGTGGATTTGTAGACCCTGAAGTGTCACAGGTGGGCAGACATGGAGCCGCAGCCTGTTCAGGATCTCGGAGAGGGTCAGATGTGGATCTGCAGCCATGGAGGACCCCGTGGCAGAGGAGGTGACTGCTCCCGCAGCAGCCGTGACTGTGTGCAGCCCAGGCTGGAGCAGTTCCTGAGGGACTGCACCTCCTGGGAGGGACTCATGTCGGAAGGGTTCCTGAAGGACTCTCCCGTCAGAGGGACCCCGCGTTGGAGCGGGGGAAGAGTGTGAGGAGTCCTCCCCCCTCAGGAGGAAGGAGCGGCAGAAACACCGTGTGGGGAACTGACCTTAGACCCCCCCTGGCCCTCCCCTGTGCCCTGAGGGGGAGGCGGCAGGGAAGGGATCCGGGAACAGTGGAGGAGTGAGGGAGGTATGAAGATCTGGATATGTTTCCTCTTTTCTCCTTGTAGATTAAATTGATTTTTTCCTTCCCAAGTCGAATCTGTCTGGTTTTGACCTGTTACCGTAATTGGGGAGTGTAAGCCCCCCTGTCCCTGTCTCGATTCAGGAGCCTTTGGTTGGATTTTCTCCTACCTGTCCCACAGTGAGGGTAGGGGTTGAGCGAGCAGAGATCTGGTTGGTACCGGCTGGGCCTAAACTGTGAGATAATCCTACCATATATATTCCTGTTTATTTTCGATAATAAAAGGTGTGGCACAACCTCCCTAAAAATGCCCAAGCCAAGCAGAAACTATGATATATGTTTAATTTACTTGTAAATTAAATAATGGGAGAAATGTTCCAGATTTTATTTATCAGTTGGGCTATCACTGAGTCCTATGTACTTGCCTAGGAACGTTTTGGTATTGCCTTCTTAGCCTTATGATGACACAGAACTCAACTGCAGAAAACATTCAACAATTTTCTCTTAAGTGTAATGATGAGATATATAAAATTGCATAAAAAGAAACATATTTAGTCAAGATATAGAAAAAGTGTCAGAGTTGGAACCTAAATTTTTATTTTCAAATCTTCTTGCTTCTGTGTTTTACTCCAATCCTGACCAGACACTTGCAAAGTCACTCAGGTAGTTACAGTAGCAGTCTGGAGTAGTACGTAGCAAACTGATATATAAAAATGTCAGTTTTGTGGCACTACACTGCTTTTCTTTTCTTCAGGAATATTGGAAAGGGATGTTAAAAACAAAGAAATATGGTCTTCATCTTTATAATCAGATCAAAGTGGCCCTACGAGCATTACTATCACTCACTAAATCCTGTAAAACTGAGTGGCACTGAGTTTCTCATTAAAAACCAAACCAAAACAACAACAACCAAAAAACCCCAACAAAAACAACTAGATAGCACTTAGGGATAAAAACATCAGACTTCTCTAAAAAGCATTTTTCCTATAAAAAGAAACTTGAAGAAATTACCAGAAGAGTAACAATAAGAATGATTGATTCAAATGCTCATTTAGTGCACAAGCTATTGAGAAGAAATTTTCATGGTTTGAATGCATAATTACATTTTAGAAAGGGTACAAATCAAACAGTTACACTGATCCCTTAGTCAGTGCATGAGCATGTGCCAATATTGAGTGAAGAATATTGATCAGATAGGAAGTTGAGGATGCTCAGTGCATTTAGGAGGTTTATACTCCCAGGCAGCCGCTCAGTGCATTCAGGAAGTTCATGCATTGTTGTAAATACAGAAAGCTCATAGTTAGGAACAAGTACTTTTGAAATCAGGCCATTAATCTCAACTACACAGTGTTATCAATGATGGAAGAACTCCTGACAATTTATATAAAAATGTATATAGGTAACATAAAGGTTAGCTTAGCTTTTGGAATATGAATGCAGTCAATACTGACAGGTAGGGTGCCTAATGAGGATGGATAGAACTATTTTCATAGGTACTGAGTGTGGTGGAGACTCATACTGGTTGTCTGAATATCTCTGGCTACATCATGGTCCTAATTTTTGTGGCATGAGAGTTGGGATGCAGTGTCACTGGAGGTAGCCCTCTGTGTAGAGTTTTCCAAGATGATCAACTCAGGCTTTTGTGCTATTCCCAAAGCAGCTAAAATGCTCTTGGTCTCAATCTGGTTCAGGAAACTCAGCAGCAATTTTGATGCCCTCCAGAGAAGGATGTAAAAAGCCAAGGACCCTAAGAGCCCTGGGGCAGAATCTCTGCCTGCTTCCAATAAACTCTTCAGAGGTTATTGAGAGCTGGCTGTGAGCAGCAGGTTATTACTGAGGCTTGCTGGTCAGCAACTGCATTTTAGAGTGGCAGTGCTTGAATTCACTGCTCTGGGAAAGTGCAAAGAGGGAAAACAGTAGAAGTCCTGTTGCAAAGGATGAGGTCTTTGCTAACTTAATCTAATGCTATGCCTTTGCCTCCTAAAAAGCCCATCACAGACAGTATTCTCATAGGAAGGGGCATAACATTTCAGGAGTGTTTCAAGCACCATGATCATCTGCATGCCAGAGGAGGTTTGCTTAACTTTCCTAGCAGTCAAATGTCTTCTGGCTGTCCCCAGGGCTGGTAGCCTGCTAAATACATCTGAAGTCCTTGCCCAGAAGGGGCCATGCTAAAAACTAGAATACCCTGTAGTGAGCTTGTGAGGAAATCAAGAGTGTGTTTAAAAGTGAAGCATTGGTTTTGTTCTATAGCTGGGGACTAGAGTCTAGTGAATTTCATAGCACATGGGGGAGACTGTGGTGACTCACACTAGGATTGTGTATTTGTGCCTAAATTACATAAACACAGTAGGATGTCCATATGGCTGAATAGAAAGAGCTATTCAGTAACTGAATGCATAAATGAGGTGCCCCCGATGGCAATTTTTACGGGTTATTGCACTGATTTGCTGGATAATGTCCTGGCCAGGTGTCCCCTACTGCAGCAACACTGAAAGGGAAAAGTTACATTCAATCTTTTCTTTCCTATTTCTATCTTTATTATCCAGCCCTAACAACGTTAACACTTTATTTAGGTGCTATTTTGGGGGGCCTTATCCTTTCTGGAAATTTCCCTTCTGCCAGTGGATGAACTTTTCACTTTTTGTGAAGTGTCTGAGGCTGAGATCAGAAGGTAGTCAGGGGTCTATCTGGCAGGGACATCAGTGCTGAGCACCTTGGGAAAAGGTTGTAGGATGAACACTGAACTGTCTCCCTTCCATGATTCAGTTTTCTAGTCATGGCATAAATCATAAATCATAAATTTGAAAATCATAAAATTTTCAAATCATGGCATACTAATGGTTATCAGCATCATGAACACAAGATTGTTGTTACGAGCATTACACCTGATGCTTGGGGGCATTACCTCTTCACCTTCCTGTTCATGTACTGCTGAACATTGGTGGTTACAAAGCACTCAGGTATCATATATATGGTGCATGTGGAAAGTGACTAATTCTAATGATGTGTTTGTTCTTTGGAAGGTCTGTTTAGAGTAGATTATCCTTTGCTTTTGCAATTAAAAAATTAAATACTAAAAAATTAATTTATTAAAAATAAATTAAAAAATTAATACTAAACTCAATATAAAAGTATCATCAGACTTTCAAGCTCCAATTGTTCACCTTTCTTTTCCAAATGAGCAATCTTCATCTGGTGAGTCTGCCCACATAATATTTTTCACAGGTGTAAGTGCATAATCTGCATGTGGAAGACTGTCATTTTCTATCTTACTTCAGTATAAACCACTATTTTATAATAGGAACATGACTTCACTTATTTTATTCTTCATTTTCTTGCAAAACTGTATATTGTTTTTTTTTTTTAAACTACCAATTAAATTAGAATTTCAAAGGGAATTTTCTTTTATTGTGTTGATGGTTGGGTGTTGGGGAGAGAACTGCCTACAGGGTTTTTTTTGGTGGTGTCCCCCTGTAGTAAGTGAATGCACAAGATTCAACTACTATAGTACCTTTAGTATAGAGCAGCTGTTGTAAGATAACACAGCTTTCAGCTTAACAAAGGTGTCACAGTAAAGTTCTTTACTGGAGAAAATATGGACTCCTACTTGATGGGGTAGATTTCTGCCCTGAATAGTAAAACTGGTAGGAAAGCACAACCAGAAAAGACTTTGAAAAGTAAAGAATGTACAGGTACTTCCTGACTTTTCAACTACAAAAATGCTTTAAAAATAAGATTTTTCCAGGTTGACTACAGCAATGTTCCCCATATCACTTCCTTGGCTCTTCTAAAGTCACTGTAGCCAATGCTTATGTGGAAAAGTGTCCATGAAGGCAATTTAACAGCTGGAAACACAGAGGAAGAAGCAGTCCCTTGTGAGTAATAAGCTCTCAGCAAAGAGAATTTAAAGCAATTTTTCTGTTCCTCAGCGGTTCAGCTATGAACATGTTCTGGGGTAGTAATGGGGTAGCTATATTTATATTATCTAAATGGCATTCATAATGTCAAGGGAAATAGCTTCTGTGGCTGCAGGGAGCCTTGCAGGTCACTTCACACTGTCACTCAGCTCTCCTTCTGGGGCTCAATGCCCATCATGGGCTGGGATTTGTCTCTGGGGACAGGGCAGCTGAGCACTCCCTCTCCCTATGGAAACCCATCAGTTCCCAAAACAGCACCCAGGAATTTACTGTGTAAAATGAGGAGTCTGAAATCATTTTACCTGTTAAAGTGTGGATAAGGCATATAAGCAATATTTTGGATCCTGTTAGATGCCTTTGACTTCTTTAAAAAAAAAAATAAATTACATGATTTAAAAGGGTTATCCACCTGCTGTGAAGCACTTTTGCTACTCAGTTCTCAAGCTGCTCACAAGACTGACAAATAGTTGACAGCTTTCTTTTGTGTATAAATAAACATTGCATATTATTGCTAGATGTAAATGCAAATAGGAAGGAAATCGGTTATTGTAAAAACACTTGGAAACACAGTGGGATAGAAGATCTGAGATGGGTTTTTGGCAACAGTGATTACAAAAGGTTCAAAAATTATGCCCAAATGGCTAACAGCTCAGTGAATAATTCACAGTATGGACTACACTTTGTGGAGTGCACTCAGTTCTTACTTGCTTCTGAGATCTTAATAGTAAGACCTAGGTAAGAAATTATACTGCTATTCTTTTCAAGTACTTTATTAAGGGATAGGCATAAGAAAGATAGTTTTTAAAATCCTAGATTAAAAATAATCAAAGGCACTTTTTAGTAACATATCTTTTATAAGTAGAAACCATAATGAGAGGACAGAAATATCTTGGGTTTAGTTAGATAATAACAAATTAATGTTTAATTTGGCATGTACTTTAGACTTAGAAAGCCTTTTACTGGCAACAAAACATTTTTTATAGCTTTGTCCTAATTTCAGGATTTAAAACGTGACAAAGTACTTTAAAAACAAACAATCTTTGTTACTAAGCAGCAGCTGAGAGAAAAATAATTGGTGTTGTAGTTCTTTGCTTTGCTTTGCTGGTTTGAATTGTTGTGATGTGACTTGAAAGCAAAGCCATAGGTTTGTTGGAAAGGGAAAAATATGAAGGGCTAAGAATTATTTTAGGCACCATTCTTAAAAACTTTCCTTATAAGAAGGAATTCTACATGCAGTAGATATTTTAATGAGTGCATATTCTTTAAATTCATAACTTGTTTAGTTGTCATAGAGAAATGGTTATTTAGACCTGTCATAATTGTTGAAATTTCAGTAATTTCAGTTGATAATTTAGCATTCAACATTTTCAATAACAAATCTAGTGACATCTTTAGTGAGTTATGAAAAAGATTCATTATTAACTCAGTAGAATACGGTGGCATAAGTCTAAAGGATTAATTCAACATTTTTTTTATATTTAACTAGAATTTATGATGTTGTGGATTATAAAAATACTAAGGAAATAAAAATGTACAAAAATAATAACCATAAAAGTCTTTGTATGTTCCAATAAACAAGTGAGATGAAGCTAAACCCTAGATTTTAGATAGGTAGTCTATCTTCCTTCCATGGTTACTTTAGAGGTTTGGAATTTTTTTCCATGATGGTTGAGCACTGAAAAACTAGGGTTATATAAAATTAAGACACTTTTGTTAGTAGCATGAAATAGTATTTTTGGAAACATTCATTATTCCTCTGGCACAGAAGAGAGATGCTCTCATTTCTTGTACTATCCTAGAATACAGAAAAAAGTGACCAAAATGGAATAAAAGAACAACAAAATGGTACTGAAGAGAATAACACAAAAAAAAGAAAACATTCTGTCTTTCCTTTTCCTTTTTCTGCTCCTGTGGAAATATAGTGTAGATTCTTTTCTCTCTGAGTTTCTCAACTTCCTGAAGCTGTAGCTGAATGTGGAAGTGGAGCTAAAAATCTGTATTTCAGCTTTCCATCAAGAGCCTTACAGAGCCAGTGGTTGTCATTTAAATATCTCTAATACATACTGCTGGTGGGAAATAATTAATCTTTTAGGCAGCTTTGTGTAGCTCAGCTGGGCACTGGAGGGAGAGGCAAAGACTTCACTGGGAAGGAGCTTATTATTTATATAGCACTGTAAGTACTAAATCAGCAGCAGGGACCAAATGTGTGTCTTGTTTCAAAGGGCTGCTGAGGCCATGTGTGTCTCCAAACAATGACTGGTTCAGGGAAGGAGAAATTCACCACTGAATGAAGGAGGGCAGGAAATCTCATGTTGGGGTGGCAGAAAAGACAAGATGAAGGGCACAGGAGGTGCTGATCATTGAAATATGCCCAAACACAAACTCCTGCTGCTGCTTTTAAGGTACAGGATTACACATGTCTGATGAAAGCTGGAGGAAGCTGGAGGAAAAGAGGATTTCTACTGGCATCAAATTGCTCCCCTGCAGCTATTGCTAGTTTTCTATTAATTCACTTAAACCCAACTTAAAGTGAAAGTTTCAAATGGTCATCTCCAGTGAGGTAAGGGAGAAGCTAAGAGCTAAATAATGAAGTAGTCATGCTGTGGCTTTCTTGATAGGAAGGGTAAGGTCAATGTTGCCATGCTCAAGGGAGTAGCTGGGCTGCATGGATGCTTCCAGCAACTCCCAGTCCTTCGTGGGTGTGATACTTTACTGGGATTTTATCTTTTGCACAGACTCTCCTGATTTAGCAGGTCTTGATGTGACATAGATTGGGCTTTTTGCAGTGAATCTGGAGAATAAGCCCTCCATTTGCAAACTTTCGCAAGTCCAAATGATGCTAAATGGTGATAGGTTTAAATAGCAGACGTAACTGGTGAAGATTTAATGGTAATTATCCCTATATTAGGATGAAGTGTAGGTCTATACAATTTAATGTGTTGTAGTCCACCTCTAGTGATTTGAGTCAAACTTTCAAGTTTAGCATTTAAGCCAGGAATATCCAATCATGAAACCTGACATAGTGTCTGATTTTCTGTGAAATACCTGGAAAATCACCAGAGGCTGACTTTTTAGAGTAGTATTGCTGTCTAAAATCCCAGATAGTCTGACTGCATGATATTGAATTTTTCAGAGTGGTGACCTTCTTCCAAATGCTTCTGTATGTATATAATGACTGAAATAGGCCAGTGTGCAGCAGAATCCTCTAAGGCTTTGCCTCAGATTATGATAAGAGAATAAATGGATTCCCAAACAGGAAATAAAAGTTCTTTTTATTTCATTCTTCATATAGTTCACTATAATTCTATGATGCTGTACATCATCATAATGCCTTTGTGAATCCAGTGGAGATGTCAGTAGTTCTGACTAAGGTACACACACCTCTACAAGTGGTACAGACCACTTGTAACTTTTGAAACAGGCTTGAGTTATTGCATGCCAAACAAGACAACTCATCCACTCTGAAAAGACATTTTTACAGCTTTTTGCTTGTCCATAAATAAATTTATCTCAATTTTCTTACACATGCACTTCAGGGATTAGTTATCCACTGCAAAGAGAGTTCTTAAAAAATCTCCTGCCCAGCTCAATGTTAGCATTGGAAGAGCTACTATCCTGTGACTGCATTGATAGATTAATTGGATATAAATATCTGTAATCTGTGACAATTTAGCAGGGTGATAACCCTCTCTGTTGGTTGCCATCCTGGGGATCATTTGCCTCTCCAGGCACGCTTGGTAGCTGTGGTAGCTTCTGCACTACTCATAGGTGTTACACCACCTTCCGCTGTGTTGAAGCTGAATTTTTCATGCCACCCACTGTACTTAGTGACAAATTTATAATTAGGCTTAGTTTCAAAGTTACTTCAATTTTTTGCCGTTACTGCTCTGTTTTCAAGTTTCATATAGTAATTTGTTTGTGACTAATTCAAAGACTCTTACATTATCTAACCCTGTATGAAGCTTAATTTTAATTTCCTTCACATGGCAAAAAAAGTGGAAAGCATATCATTATTTTTCTTCAAATATACCTTTGAAAAGTCAAGAAGCTTGACTGTAATATTATACCACAGTGTGGGCAAGTGAGCAATCACCTAGTTTCTCTCTCAATGAAGAAAGCATTTTTGTAACAGTCAGGTTTTACAGACAAAATGTAATTAGAGACTTGCTATCCTTTGTATAGTGCAGAAAGCTGTCACTACTTGAATATTTACGATTCTGTAAATGAGCTGCAAAAATCTGCTGGAAAACAGAGTGTAGTAAATATATTATCCTGCTATGTGAATTTAAGAACACAATTACTTTGGCTTCATAGAGAGTCCTTAATAATCCAGGAGCCTGTTCACAAGCAGAATTAAATGGAGAGCAGATAGAAGGAGTGTACAGGGAGGCATCTTGGCCTTGAATCCTTTGCTGGTGCTTCACCTCTCCAGTATGGTCTACTGTACTCCACATGGTCAAGTCCTTGTCAACTCTCTTTTGTTTAGTTATTTCTGTATGTCCAAAACAGCTGTATAGCTATACTCTGCTACAGCACCATGGTGGATTTGCAGCATGTTAAGGTCAGTGGAATGATTTCCATATCATATATTATGGAAATTAGGTGAGGGACAGAACCAAAAGTTGTCATCACCCTATATTTTAATAATACTTTTAATTTACTAGCTACTAGGAAAACATCAAAAAAATCCAAGTTCAGATGCAATTAAGAGTCATAGAATTGTTCTGGTTGGAAAAGACCTTTAGTATGTGAAGTCAAACCTTAAACCTAACACTGCCAATTTCACCCCTAAGCCATATCCCTAAACACCCCATCTACATGCCTTTTAAATACCTCCAGGGGTGGTGAAGCCATTTGCTCCTGTCCTATCACTTGTTACTTGGGAGAAGAGACTAACCCCCACCTCACTACAATCTCCTTTTAGGCAGTTGTAGAGAACAATAAAGTCTCCCCTCAGATTCCTTTTCTCCAGACTGAAGAAGGCCATTTCCCTCAGCTGCTCCTTGTGTGCTCTCCAGAGAAGGGCCACGAGGATGATCAGAGGGCTGGAGCACCTCTCCTATGAACACAGACTGAGAGAGTTGGGGTTATTCAGTCTGGAAAGGAGAAGGATCTGAGGAGACCTTATTGTAGCCTTCCAGTACCTGAAGGGGCCTACAAGAAATCTGGTGAGGGACCTTAGGATGTCAGGTAGTGATAGGACATGGGGGAATGGATACAAACTAGAGGAGGGTAGATTTAGTTTGGAAGTTAGGAAGAAGTTCTTCACCATGAGGGTGGTGAGACACTGGCACAGGTTGCCCAGAGAGGTGGTGGAAGTCCTGTCCCTGGAAGTTTTTAAGGCCAGGCTGGAGAGGAATCTGAGGAACCTGATCTAGTGGGAGGTGTCCCTGCCCATGTCAGGGGTTTGGAATTAGATGAGCTTAAAGGTCCCTTCCAACCCTGAAAATTCTATGGTTAGCTCCTGGTGCATTGCTGGTAGAGCAAAAAGCTGTTGCCCAAGTGGAGAGAATGTATAGCCAGTGAGCTTCTCTCTGAGTGGCAAACAACATTTTGCCTTTGTGCAGCAGAGTAGCACATTCTGAATTGCTGCAGGGATGGTAATTTCAGTGTCAACTTTCATATGCACCCTCTTTACCAGAGACTGCATGGGGACAATACAAGGACTCCTGCATACATGCTAAAAAGGCAAGTTTATCCTAAAAGGGGTCTGGTTATTTGTTTTGAACTTGGTTTTAGCCATGTATTTGCATTACAGAAGTAAAAAAGTAAAGTAAAATCTTTGCAGTATCAAAGAGTAAAGACGTAACACATCTAGGATTTGGCAGTCATGAGACCATGTTCCCAAGAGATGATTTGTTACTCAGTGGTCTACTACTATATGTGGAAGCGGCCATTAGAGACTGCAGAGTTAATGGCAGCCCAGAGTTTAGAGAACAGTGCATGAAGGGCAGCAAATCAATGTCTGCTCCATGATTAGTTCACTAGTGAGGAGAGGAGAGGAGAGGAGAGGAGAGGAGAGGAGAGGAGAGGAGAGGAGAGGAGAGGAGAGGAGAGGAGAGGAGAGGAGAGGAGAGGAGAGGAGAGGAGAGGAGAGGAGAGGAGAGGAGAGGAGAGGAGAGGAGAGGAGAGGAGAGGAGAGGAGAGGAGAGGAGAGGAGAGGAGAGGAGAGGAGAGGAGAAGAGAGGAGAAGAGAGGAGAAGAGAGGAGAAGAGAGGAGAAGAGAGGAGAGGAGAAGAGAGGAGAAGAGAGGAGAAGAGAGGAGAAGAGAGAAGAGAACCCGGCTGCTATCTGTCTTCCAACTGCCAAGAGCACACTTACTTTTCTGGGATGGAATTTCCAGGCTGCAGAAATATGCTTATCAAAGGAGCAAAATTTTTTGCAATCCCCACCAATCTGAAATCAGTTAGATGTGTTGTTGTAAAGTGAAGCTGCTCATTATAATTTCCACTGGTGGGGAATGACAATGTGTGACAGTGCTGTGATTATGAGAAACAATTTGGAGAGAAACCAAGGCTGTAAAATAATTCAAGTCTGCAGTAGAAAACTAAAAGAGCCTTTAAACAATTGTCAAGAAATGCTCAAACTTTCTTCTGGATTTCAGCATCTGGAGGGCATATCATGGTTTATATTTTTAGTGGAGAATGCAAACTTGGGCTCTGTTACTGTGCTGGTGATTTATGCTAAATAGCACAAGTTATTCAGCAGTTATTTAGAATTTACATTTTGGTACTGCCATAAGTTGTGGTGCTCATTTGTCTTTGTTTTCCTTAAAATTTTCCTTTGGAGAAAAATATCAGCAAAACCTAATGCTGTAAAAGAACAGTTTCCTAGCTTCCAGACTCTTATCAAATATTCTGTAGAGAAGAGAAATAACTTGAAAATTCAGAACTGTGTGTTGACTTGACATTGTGTGTCAGGATCACACCACTTCACAAAACTAAATTCTATGATAGGATTTTAATTTAATATAAATAATAATATATATAATGTATATTATTAAAATACTGTATGTTATCTATTTGTAATCAAGCACATGGATTTTCCTGGTGCTTGTCATACAATATCCAAAATTTTAGTAGAATTTTTATTTGCACTCTAGTATTTCTATTTTGTATCATATTGCTTTTCTTCATGTACCATTTTCTTCAGCTGAAAATCACCCCTGTCACTGCCTCTCAAAGATAAAGGACAGTTGCTCTTTGATCCTATCTTCAGAGCTCTCAATTGCCCTGATTTTCTGCTATCTGACCTTCCATTTCACTGAAAACTGTGAAGATTGTTGGTCTTCTGTGTCTTTGAATTCATGAATTTGTAATTCAACCCTGGAAGAGGTGAGAACAGCATTAGAACTTAGAGTTCTCAGAGAAGAATATTGGTGCAGTGTCAAGACTCAATTTTAACCAAACCAGAAGGGTTTATTTAGATGATTAGGGTTTATTTAGTCTCAAATTTCCTCTGATTCCCCTCTGCCTTTCTGGCAAGTTCCTTTAGTAACGTTTGCATTATCTCCCAGTCTTTGTTTAGCCCTCAATATTAAATTCTCTATGAAATGTAAATGACATGAAGAAAAGCAGATGGAAATATTTCAGATAGAAAACCTTACATTTTTTAAAGGACATGCCATCAGGTTTTGGAATAAACCATTTAAGATCCTGCAGCTGAATCAGGATCCCTTGAGAGGTTCAAGGATAGCTGATGCCTTCAGTCCCCAATTTATCCCATTCATTGCTTTACCTCAAAGCCATTACAATAAAACTGAGCTGCAGTTGGGAGAGATGAAAAGAAAACCAGAAAGAACATAGTTTTTTTTTCAGTTCAACATTTTACCAGTCCCAGAATTTGCCAGAAAAATCCTGAAAATGCACAAGAGTCATTTGAATTCAAGTTTTCATATATTTAGTGCTTCGCTTGAGTTTTGTTCAAAACTTTAAAAAGGAGCTTTACACATGTACCTATTTATGCTAAAAAATGAGGAGGGGTGGCAGTCCCAGTTCTCTAATTTTGTCTACATAGTTTTTATTTTAGCTTCTACTCCTTTTTCTGCACAATATATTGCAAAACTAGACAAGAAAGCATCCTACTAATTCTGGTTTTAAATTTGGATTTGTCCAAATGTCTAGTCTCCTTTTCAATCATCCATTCAACTCTAATTTAGTGTTTCTTATATCTATTTTGTTTATTGGAGTCTTATTTATAGGTTTTTATGTCTACTTCCACCAGGTATTGAGAACTGCCTTTATTATTCCAGTTCTGTGCTGATGCTTTTATACTGTATTTTCTTCTGCACTCTCTGCCCCCATTCATGAATTATGGCTTTTGAGAAATAACTCTATAAGCAAATACAGTTATTTTCAATTGATAATGTGTGTCTTTTAGCATCTTTTAAGATGTATCTGAATGCACACACATAAACTTTCATGACAATGTAAAATATTACTCCTTAAGAAAAGAAAATGTGAAACACTGAGGTCAAGGCTGTGTCTGAGCAAATGAGTCTGGCAGTGTTGGAGGTGAGGAGATGCTGGGGAGACAGATGGGGTCCTGGACCACTGTGCAGGGTCACAGGGCTCCTTCTTCAGGTTGACCCCACTCTGGCCCCATGTGCTGTGCTCCTGTCTGCAGCCAGAGCACAGGGAGGGATAACCCCTGGTGCATCTTCTCCCATCTTGTCAATCCATGTGGTCTCAGAGCACCCTGTGTTGTGATTCCAAGCACAGAAAGTGGGAACAAATGGAGGGGTCCCTGAAAAGTAGTTTCTAACACTGCTATAGACACTCTCAAAGTCTATCACAGCAATAGATGGGATTTATCAAACTAGCAGACAGAAACATTACATGGAAAATGTGATGCTTTTGCCCCAGCCTTCTTGTGCCAAACAATAACTGCAATATTTAATTTCAAAAGAGATCTGCATTTTTACTCTGGCTATAGAACAGCTTAGGCAGTTTTACTTGAGTTGACAGTCATGCTTTAAATTACTTAAATATTTGTACCAACCCCTTGAATAAATCTTATTAATTTCCTGATATTCTGTCACTGGGGAAGAGGCTTCCAGTGATTTTACCTGCTTACCTGAAAGCAGAGCAAAGATTTCTTTTTACAGAGCTTAATAGAAAAATAAACTAGGCTGTAGAAATCAAACAAAATTACTTACAAAATCCAGGGTCTTTTAAGACATTTTGCATTTCTTCTCTTGCATCTATTCTTTTCTTTAAAATGTAAAGTATCACAATATGCACAATGCAGTCTGCTAGGGATGGATAAACAGGAATGATAATTAGTTTCTTTGTAAAATGCAGAATCTTTAAAATGTGTTTTATCTCCTCCTTGGTTAGCTGGCAAAATTTCTAGCATATGCCAAAAGAAGTCAAGTCTTACTGATTTCAGTGGGAAATTTTTTAGGTATGAGTATTTAGAAAGAAATAAAATTTCAAAAAAAATTTAAAATTCTTCAAACACCCAGAGCATCACATCTAATAAAAGAGGAGGATATTTTTATAGAATTCGGTGTTTATAGGTTTCTAGTTATAAATTCCGTGGTTATCCTACTAAACTTACAGTTCCACACATTTTCTCAATTTCATCTTCATTTCTTAATTTCTGCATATTAATTTTACTAACATTCTGACTTTTATCTACAATATACTTTGCACTAGCCACAAGTTACCTAAAAAAAAGACAGTGAGGCTTCAGAAGTTCCTAATGATAATTAGACAGAGTATATTGAAGTAAGTAGTTAGAGAAGTAATTTTTTTGTTTGTTTTTCATTTTTATATCAGGTTTTAGTTTTTCAGAAAAACTGATTTTTCAGTCAGTCCTTCATAAACCAATGCTTTTATCAAAAACTGAAAAAAAAATCTGTTGATTTTTTAACTATATGATTCTTTAAGATTTCCCCCATTACATTGTTTTCTGCAGTTTTAATAATTAGATTGCTAGGTATGATCTGCAAAAATTGAATTGTACTGGTGATGACTTTTGTTTAAAACATCCATGTCTTTTCCAAGTTTTTTCCTAAAAAACAATACTTCTTTTTTATGTAATTTAATGTCAGCCTAATTTAGGATGATTTTCCTTGAATCGAACATCCATGACCCTTCTGAAACTTTATTTCTTATCACTTATTTCTTATTTTAAATCTTCTTTTAAGTCTTCTTTTAAATCTTCTTTGCTCCTTTAGGAAGCTTGACACTTTTAAGACTTTGAGTTGTCTGTTAATTTTTTAATACTTCTCTTTTCTCCATTCTACTTATGTACTCATGTTTCCTGTTTTATAATCTCTCAGCTCAAAACACAGCTGGATTAAATCGTCCTTTGGTCAGTCTCTGTGTATAAGTTAAAATGGCAAAATAAGTTAAAAAATAAACCTTAACCAGCAAAGAATGGTATTCACTCCTTGCTTTGGGAAAAACAATATTCTTGTATTTCTTCAGTCATGTTCTATTACTTCAGTGTTTAGTGACAGCCAACCTAGATGTAAATTGCCTGATTTAAACACGAATAATGAAACATCAGTACTTCCCAATACTTTCTGATTTCCAGAATCTTTTCAGGTCTTGGGATGAGGTGCTGGTCCCTTTGTAGTGCACTTGGCCTATTGACAACAGGTTTCCTTTCTCTAGATGCCTTTTGCTGAAAATCCATGGATTTTACATTGCTCATAGATAAAAGCTGGCAAATCATTGGTTGTGGCAGCACTGATTTTCACTCCTTTAAATAGTGAGCTCTGGGCTGCACAAATATGTTTCATGGTTTCATTTTTTCTACAAATGCATCAATGATGGTTTAGCACCAAATTTTGATAAATGGTAATTGATGACAGATATGATAGACTTCAATATTCCAAACCTACTCTAAAGGAGGGAAAAAGCTTCTTATCTTTCCAGTGTCATTAGACTGAGAAGTAATGGACTTAAATGAGACATTTTTTTAGATATTAGAAAAAACTTTATAACAGTGAAGACTGTGAAACATTACCAGCATGTTGGTTGGAAAAAAAAAGACACCACCATCACAGGAAACCTGAAGAACAATCCAAGCACAGATCTGTTAGAAATCATGAGGGTATTCTTGATTCTGCCATGCATTAAGAATGCAGAATTGATGGTGTACATCTTTCTTTAGTGACTGCAGTTGTCACAAATTTTTGTCTCTATAGGATATATAGACTCTATATGAAGAGTTTCATATTGACAGGGGTACTCTCCACAAGCAGAAGAGTGTCCTCACTAAGGAGCTATAAAGGTAGAGCTCTGGGTACATTTTAAGTGGTTGTTTATGCACCAAACAGATCTTGCTGGCATGGGTATATTCTAGTAGAGTTGTAGTTTATGGTATTACAGAACCATTCAGATGGTTGAAAAAGTACTACAGTACCACTTGATATCAATGTGGCACTTTGCTTGCAGTTTAAAGAAATTTCAGTGAAATTAGATAGTATACTTGAGTAATCATATAAGTTATGTTTTTCTAGTAACCTCTGTCTACAAGTGAATTTTTGTTTGTACATGTATTTTTAGGGCTTGGGTTGTGTGGTTTTCTTCTATACCTAACTGATGCAGGCATGCCAGCAAGACATGTAAATACAGGCCAATAAAAAAAATTGTGTGTAGAGAATCTTTCCAACTGGTAAAGACCCATGCACAGGCCCTTTAGATTACTGGTTTAACTAAAAGGACCCAGGCATTACTTCTGAGCCCTTCTGTAATGTCAAAGTCCTCAAAGAGAAGCTCTTGTGGCACCTGGACAGAACACAAGGAGGAAATCCCTGGTCTCACCCCTGAGAGCATCACTATGCCCTTCCTCATCTGTCCTCCTGGGAAATTTGCCAGGCAGAAGCTAATGAGCCTGGCACTTGCAGAGCTCAAGTTCTCTCTGAACCTTTCCTCCTTTCTCCACAGGCTGCTCCTTTGAAGCATCATCCATTTGCCATTCTTCACAGGACACAAACCATATGAGAAGTATGCATGATTGTCAAGTTTTATGTATTAATCCTTGCAAAGTGTCAGAGGCAGAAGACAGTTGCTATTTTCTGCCATGTTTATAAAAGTGTCACATTGATAAATGTAAGGAATTTTTGGTGCATTCCTTTATACTAAACACAAACTGCAAAATCATTTACAAATTAAGCATTCAGAACTTTACGGTTCAATGTTTGATTTTGTGGAAAAGAAAGTTAATAGAAGTATTCATTGTGTTAATACAAATACACTTATGCCTATGCCTTTAATGTGTATGCATATTTTTACACACATGCACATCCATGTTCATGTATGTATATACATATATGCATATATGTACGTGGGGAATCTTAAACATATAAAGTGGTTCCCTTAGGGAAGCTGCATGTCAAATGTCAGTGCCCAAAGAGCATGCTGATAACATTCACAAAGGTAAAAAACTGGGTGGCCTGGAAGCAGGTAAAATTAACTGATAAGCAAATAAAACAAGTCATGCAGATGGGAAGGATTACCAGGGAGCCTCTATTTGTCCTTGATCTTGTGCTAAGTCTGACCCAACAGTTAAAAAGCCTTCCAATCATTCTGAAAATCTCTGCTTTACTGACGAAAGCAAAATTCCTTTTTTCTAATATTGCCTTGCATAAGATACCGATGACCTTTTTTTTATTCTTCTTTCTGAAAACCTTTAATATCTCCACTGTTTTGCAATAAAGCTTTGAAATTCTGCAGAAAGGAGGGGGAAAAAAAAAGTCTTTTCTATGTCCCAGGAATCTGTTTCAATTTATTGGAGCTATCAGCTGTTAAACCAAATCAGTGTCCCCTGTGGAGCAGTCTGTACTGTACCCCTCAGAAGTATGAGAGCAGCCATAGCAAAGGAAAAGAGTCATACCTGCTATTGAGTGTGTATCCTTGGCCCATGCAACGAATGAGCTACAGATTCCCACCTTATTTCTGCTCCCAACAGCACCTGTATATTGTGTTATAGACACCAGCTGCAGGATTCCCTGCTTTTTTTTGTAGGTGATTTGAACCCATTTACAAAGCAAGATGCATCTAAACTGAAGTCAAATTAATGTTGCTTCTCTAATGTTATATATAATTTCATATTACCCTTACTTCTTAATGCCTGACTTTTTAATATACATAACTTTTAATTGTTTGCTTATGGACCTATGCAAAGAAGAGGATGCAACAAAATATGAAAAAATCATCTTGTAGCTGTATAGACTTTGCTGAAGTGACTGTATAAGGCACCAAGATGTTCAGTTCTCATTATTCCACTTCAAAAACCAAAAAAGTGCAGCAGTAGAAGTTCTGAAAGGCAGCATCTTAAAGTCTGATGCATTCCTTATGCTCTCAAATCTCTGAGCTAGCAGCAAGTTATTTTGTATTTATATGGTTTGAAAAAATTCTTTTGATTTTTTCTGAATTTTGAATAGTTGGCAAGGCTGGTCTCAAGGCTGGAGGGACAATTGCACCTTGTAGGTTTCTTTCATCTCTCTTTTAAAAAGTTCTTTACCAATCAAGTAGATTTACTAAAACATGATTGATGATAAAGATACAATTTAATTGGATCATTTGCAATAACATAACCAAAACTTTTTTGATAATCACATAAATCTGCTGTAAAAGCTCCATCAGTTTACATTTCCCTGGTGTTGGCTGATTCAGAGCTCCTTGCACAATTGACTGTAATGCAGTAGGTTAAATATTTGCACACACATGTGCCACAGTTATCCATGGACTCACAGTCATTATTTTTCGCCTAGGTATTTGAGTTCCTTGATAATCTTTGTGGAATGGGATTCATAGGTTTTTCTTCAGGAGAGAGATGCACATGACTTAGAGATGTAGGGAGATTCAGGGAACCCAAATGATACCCCAGAGAATGATAGATAGTTTGAAAACAAACTCTACTAAGTAAAGATAGAGGTAAATGCTGGTAAGCTCTTCACTGCCTGTGCATCCAAGAATCTTGACTCTGAAAGAGTTGGCACAGGCTTTTGGAGACATTGTACAGAGTAACGTTGCTTGCCATCATTTTATTGAGACTGGCAAGATTTATGAGAGAACTTTTGCACGGAAAGCAAGATGCAGGCATCTAAATCCTGAGCTGGAACCCAAACACACTTCAGCCTTCCTTTCAGGTGCAGTCTTATAAGGGAAAGAGCCTTAGTACTGAGCATCCCACTTCTCATATCTTGCCCTCACCTGAATGCCGTGGGGATACCTCTGAAAATGTCATTTTGTACACTTTACCTCAAGGAGTGCAACAGATCCTGCCTTGCTGAGAGCTGGAATTCCCTGAACATTAGATATCTCTTTTTAATGGATTTATAACAGCAACCAGATGGTGGGGTCACCATGTGCCTAGCACAAGAGAAAACTTGTGACCCTTATTTTATATGCTTTATATAAGCAGAGGTGTGTAAGTGTATTCTGGACACAAGTACACAGCAAAGCTGGTGCAGAAAGCCCAAAGTGCCTGTTCTGGACTGCCAGGCATGAACAATTATCCTTCCTTGTGCTACTGAAGATTTTCAATTCCTTTTTATCCATGAAATTCTACTTGAAAAGATTCAGATCTGACAGGTTATTTGCAATGTGTCTTTGAGAACAGATCAGGAACTCGGTTTGCGTTTAGCAGTGCTGAGTCTGAGTCACTGATGTCTAACCAGGTCTGTGGGGCTTATAACTGCCTCATCCATAGTTGTCAGTGGTTTTATACCATCACAAGTGAAAGGAAAATTTAGGATTTGGGAGTCGGGATTTCCAACCTAGACTTAACATTCTTGTTCTCCTTTCATTAGAGCTTTTGGCATTTGTGTGTGTTTTGGCACATACTTGATCTCATTGGCTTTAATAGGATTAAACTCTTCACTGAATCATTTAATTTATCACCTTATGAAATTGGGGTTTCAGTCAGGAACATTTGTATTGATTTCCACTGGCTTCCTTCTATCTATGTACAGAGGTACATGAGTTTTCTTCATAAAGTCTTGTCTTTCCTTGGCTCCCTTCTGCTGAAGAAAATTACCTCAATCTGTATAAAGACTGCACATTTTTGTCCTAAGGAGAGAAAAATCAGAAATGCTTGTTTCAGGAAAGCTGAGGTCAGTTCATTTGCTAGCCTTAAGATCTCTGGGAAACAGATTGTTACTGAAGATTCCCTGCAAGAAGATTATTCTAAAGGAACATTTCTCATCCAGACACAAAAAACATTCACTTTTGGTTTCTTCAGATAAGAAAGTGGTTATCTGAGGTTAGTAATAAAACAAACTGCAAAGAGTACATGAAGTCCTTCCCTTCAGGGGAAAGATAGTTTGTAGATTGTACGCACCCAAGTCTGAGCATCTATAAACCATCTAGACTTATTTAAAAGTTGCCATTGTGTTTGCAGCAGGTTTGCAAAAAATTGGGCAGAAATAACAAAAATTTCTAAGGCTGATATTTTAGAAACTGTGAACATTTGGAAGCCCAGGTGATGCCAGTTCTTAACATACTGAAAATCAGCCTTGTAATGAACAAATTGTTTCCTGATACTTTGCCCTATTATCAGTGTGTCTCTATAATGCTTTGTAAATGTGAATGGATTTCAGGGCCTATTTTCTCATTTATGTCACAGAATCACAAAATCAGCCAGGCTGGAAAGGACCTCTGAGATCATCATGTCCAACCCTTAATCCACTACCACTGTGGTTACCAGACCCTGGCACTGAGTGCCACATCAGTCTCTTCTTAAAAACCTCCAAGGACAGAGAATCCACCACCTCCCTGGGCAGCCCATTCCAATGCCTGATCACGCTCTCTGCAAAGAATTTTTTCCTAATATCCAACCTAAACCTCCCCTGGCAGAGCTTAAGTCCATGCCCTCTTGTCTTACTGATGGCTGCCTGGGAGAAGAGACCAACCCCCCCCTGGCTACCCCCTCCTTTCAGGAGTTGTAGAGAGTGATGAGGTCTCCCCTGAGCCTCCTCTTCTCCAGACTAAACACCCCCAGCTCCCTCAGCCTCACCTCACAGGACTTGTGCTGGATCCCTTCACAGCCTCCTTGCTCTTCTCTGGACCTGCTCCAGCACCTCAATCTCCTTCCTGAACTGAGGGGCCCAGAACTGGACACAGTACTCAAGGTGTGGCCTCACCAGGGCTGAGTACAGGGGCAGAATCCCTTCCCTGGACCTGTTGGCCAGGCAGTGAGGTCAGGCTGACAGACCTGGAGTTTCCTGGGTCCTCCTTTCCTCCCTTTTTGTGGATTGCTATAACATTCACCAACTTCCAGTCATCTGGGACCTCCCCAGTGAGCCAGGACTGTTGGCAAGTGATGGAGAGCAGCTTGGGGAGCTCTTCTGCCAGCTCCCTCATCACCCGGGGGCGGATCCTGTCTGGTCCCATAGACTTGTGAGGATCCAAGTGGCTCAGCAGGTCACAAACTGTTGCCTCCAGGATTACAGGGGAGCTACTCAGCTTCCTATTTATCTCTACAAGCCCCAGAAGCATCTGTCCTCAGGACAACCTGTCTTACTGTTGAAAAATAAAAAAAGTGTTACATTCCTCAACCTTTTCCTCATCTTAGGTAACTATGTTTCCCCCCATGTCCAACAAAGTAATGGAGGTTTTCCCTGCCCCTCCTTTTGCTGTTGATGTATCTGTAGGAAGACTTTTTATTATCCTTAATGGAAGTGGTGAGACTGAGTTCAAATCATGCCTTTGCCTCTCTAATTTTCTTTCTACATGACCTAACTATATTCCTAAACTCTTCCTGAGTAGCCAGCCCTTTTCCTCATGCACTATAAGCCCTCTTTTTAACCCGAATTTCCTTCAATATCTCCCTGTTCAGCCAGACTGGTCATCTTCCCCTCCGGCTTTCCTTTCAGCACACAGGGACAGCTGATCCTGTGCATTCAGGACTTGCTCCTTGAAGTACACCCATCCCTCCTGGACCCCTTTGTTTTCAAGGGCTGTTTCCCAGGGTACACTCTGTACTAACCTTCTGACCAAAATCTGCCCTCTGGCAGTCCAGCGTAGAGGTTTTATTGTTGGCCCTCCTTGTATCCCTGAGTATTGAAAACTCTTTTATGGTCACTGTGCCCCAGATGGCCTCCGACCACTACATCTCCCACTAGCCCCTCTCTGTTTGTAAACAGAAGGTCTAGTGGGGACCCATCCCTGGTGGGCTCATTTACTAGCTGGAGTAGGAAATCATCCTCTATATGCTCTAGGAAACTCCTAGACTTCCTCTTCTCTGCTGTGTGGAGTTCCCAGCAGACATCTGGCAGGTTAAAGTCACCCACGAGAACAAGGGCTGGTGATTTTGAGACATCTGCCAACTGCTTGTAGAATAATTCATCACTCTCATCATCCTGATTAGGTGGTCTATAGCAGACTTCCACGAGGATGTCAGCTTCATTGGCCTTCCCCCTGATTTTAACCCACAGGCACTCAGCCTTACTGTTACTGACCTCACGTTCTACAGAGTCAAGAGACATAACTCCACCTCCCCCACCTTGTCTGTCCCTTCTGAAGAGCTTGCAGGCAGTCTTGCACTAGTGCAAATTCTTTGACTTTCACTGCGTTACTCTAGACTTAGACTCTAAACCAGTTTGATGGAAGAAAAAAAATCAAAATACTCCTGATATCATCATGAGGCCTTCAAAAGTGATGGTTGTCACTCCTGCAATCTTGGTTGATATGTAGAAAGCAAATGGAGATAAAAAAGACCATTTTTTGTGTTATCAGTAATTCCATGGTAATTTTCCTTGGGTCAGTTTATGGCTAACATCATGGAGTTGGCTTAGCTCTCCTCTGCCACAACCTTTCTTACAGGTGAAGACTCGCATAGAGGCAGGTACTTGGTCACTTCCCCACAGCAACTTGTCATGTCTCTGAGCTCCCAGATACTCACACTTGCTTCTCAAGGAGAAAAAAATCCAAACTTCTTGTGTCAGAGGTGTCAGAACATTTCAACAATATCAAAGTATTCCATTGCAGTCTTGACACTGACAATTAAATACTCGTAATTTTAAAGCAGCAGAATAAAAAGTTATTTCTATCTGAGATGTTGAATCAGGATGAAAAAAAAGAGATTTCTGCTTTGTTTTTCACAAGGAAAAGAATTGCCATGATTTCTGAATGTCATATGTTTTTGAACAAGCTGTGTCTTTTGATGGAGAAAATTTCTGCTTTTCTTATTCTCTCACTTGTTCTGTCTTTTTTCTTTTCACTGACAAATATTAAAAGTCTGTTTAGCATTAAATTAGTACAAGTGCAATCTTGGAATTGCATCTCACCATATTTTTCCATTCAGCCTGAAGATATTTTATGGGTAATCTTGATCAGAATTATATTCCTACTGTGAGGGAAAAAACCGTAGATTTAAAGAGATTCTGTAAAGCCACATAGTGATATTAAATTGACAGAGTAAAGTCCATGGCAGGTCTGACAACAAATACATATGCTTTCAACCTAGCTTCATTCATTAGAAAAATGATAAGGAATATGGCACTTTATTTCTTCCTGCAATTGCTAGTCAAAGATCACCTATACCCTGGAATGTTCATTTTATTTTATTTAATTTTAAGAGGCTGACAAAACTTAACACTGAAATTTCGGTTTGAATACTTAACTCTTACTGCACAGTAGCACAAGTGTAATGAACCTTGCAATGTCTCAATCAAGTGCAGAAAAGTAGCATATCCCAGAAGCTCTCAAACATTGAACTATTTGCAACAAACATTCCTCCAGCCAGAAAGAACGAAAAGGGAAAAATCTGAGGAAGCCAAAAAAACCAGACAGTTTCCTGGTAATCTCCTGAATATATGGAGAAAAATAGGATTACTAGCACGGAGCACTGAGCCAGGATAAACTTGGCCATAACGCCCTCACACATCAGTACACCAATACTTTCCTTGGTTGACCTTAAAAGAGTTGCTGGGACATAAAGCATTTCATTATCTTTAAGCATCAGTTCCTTGCAATGAAACTCAGGGGAGGATGATGTCACAGTCATCTGTCACAAAGATTTATATTCCAAATTAGAGTTAACTACAATATATATATGATTTAACAGATTGTCTTTACTATATTATAATGTCAGTGCTGGACATTCCATGCTTCATTTATCTATAGCTGGAAGATTAAGGGGTAATAACCAGTGGCTGGAGAGGACTATAAATCATCCAGTTTTTTAATCGGCATTTTTTTTCAAACCAGAGGATAAATGGAGCTAAAAAATATACTGTGCCTGACCTGGTCTGGCTGCCTTCCTATGCTAAAGAATAAGTACTCCTCTCCCCTTACTATGGTCCAATGCAAGTAAAAAATGTAGATGTACATTATGAATTGAATATATTTAGGTAATCGTGGGTCTGAAATCTTTCATGTGAGATTTTTTCAATCATTTCTTAGTGTCACTTAGAAAGAGGATGCATCAATAACTGTTGTTGATGGGTATTGAGCAATGCATCTATAATGCAAGTAACCATCAAATTCTGGTAAATATAATTTTGTCTGGAAGATGCTCAGAAACTGTAAAGTCTGGCATGAAACAGGCTGCTCGACTAAGGAATTTAAAATTATGTCCCACCTCTGTGTGACACACAAATCACATCAGTCTTGCTCTTTGCTTGGCTGGTTTTCATTACTTCCCTCTGAGACACTACATGAAAACCAGATATTCTAAATCAGCAGTTTTCTCTCTACAAAACAGATTAACTTTCCAGAGTTTGAGAGAGGTGTTACGGAAGATGTTTTATGTTGTGAAGCAGTATACAAAGTCTATAAAAAATGTAGGATATGCAATAAGTCTGTGCACAGGGAAAATCTTCACTGCAAGATTAATTCAAACTAGCTTTGATAGCAGAATTGACTGACATGTAGAGAAGTTACTTTGGGGATGTATGTGACAGGTAAAGACCTGCACAATGGGTTGTAGAGGGGTATGTAAAAGAGATTATTTTATGTCTTGGTTCATCATTTTTGTAAGTGATTTAACAGAGCCAATTACCACATAAATGACACCAACTTTATAGGGTCTTTCACATCCACAAAGCTGTCTAATGCTACATACACAAGTTACTGCTGTGAGACATCGATGAATTTCCTAGATTTCTGGAATAATGGAGTCAGGGAAGTGTCCAAAGTTTTGGGATAGTGACCAGATATTTTAGAATGAACTTTCCTGATGGGGAAATTTTCTCCATCACAGTTCATGCTGGAGTTTTTCATACTCCCCCTGGAGACTTCCACGTGTATGCTGGAGATAGGAAAATATCCAAGACAAAGCTCTGGCCTTCTCACATACACAGACTGGTTTGGAGGGAGCATGGGCAGGGAATGAAAAAAAAAAAAAAAAAAAAAAAAGAAGAAAATCTACTTCACCTGGGGGGAGACTTCCACAAAATAGTTTTTCTACAGTAGCAAGTCGTTTGGAAAAGCAATGGGGTATGGATATTATTAACATCCAGAATTCTGTTTTCTACAAGAAGGTCATGTCATCCAGAATAGACACAAAACATTGCAATGCCCTTCAGATATTCAAATCCTCAATTACCAACATGTTTTTAAGGTCCCCTGTGACATTTAGAAAGACAGGTTGTGCAGTAACTCCAAAACATGAACGCTCGGTGTGAAAAAAAAAAAAGCATAAAAATGTACTTAAGGAGGTATAACAGCAGATATTTTTTAGCGAATGAAGAAATAGCAGCAAACTTAATCAGACCACAAAATGCTCAGTTGAATCCAGTTACCCAGTGGAAGTAAAAAGCCTTCCTTAAAATAAAAAATTCACATTTCTACCATGGAAAAATATAGCTCAATGGATATTTCCTAAGCTTTCACAGTAAAGAACACAACACCTGACTCCTCAGTAAATTCAACTCAATAGTCATAAGGAATTAGCATTTTCAAAGTGCTTAAAAACTCACTCTTAAAAAAAAATGTTAAAATCTCTAACCTGCAGCATAGATAAGGTACAGCATGGACTCATAAAATCTCCCACAAGGTTGCAATAGGCAGTAACTATCGAGGTGCAGGTGTTCATAAATGAAGATTTGCTCCCAATAACATCCCATGCCTGTGACTAGGATAGCATAATGAGATCCCATATTAGCTCAACTGGTCCTCTGCCAAGGCTTGGCAATGATATCTGATTTATGTATTCATTTCCATAGCTTGAGGTCTCTTATTATAACCTGTAATGATAAGAAAATTATAATTGACAGTGTTTTAGGGGTGTTTGATTCTTATACTCAGGGAGATATAATCGCAGTCTAGATTTATAAAGAAATAAGATACACAGAAGCCTAAGAAAACACCCTGCTTTCTTCAGTCCTGCCTGGACTGCTTCAGCAAAGATGAATTGCATAATTTAGATGAAAAATAAATAATCTTTCAGTCTTAATTGATGTGTGATAGGTTCAACTTTGACACATAATTAATAGCTAAGAAGCAGAAAAATGAAATTAATTCATCAGTTCTATAGAATGAAAGATTCCTAATTATATTTTCTTTAGTCAAATTATTGAGCTATGTTGCTCCCAATAATCACTGGAATGTCCATTTATTTTGTCCAGATGAAGTCTGAACAGCAACAGTAACTCTTACTGCCAACATGAAACCCCTAGATGGAGGGGTTTACATAAGTGAAACTAAATTCCACTGGTTTTGGTAGGAACGAGACGATAGCTATAAATGGATAACCTAAAATACATGCTATTTCTTTGTCTTTATAATCCATTCTTTTTCTTTCAAGACCCTGTTTCTCCATTCAAAAATACCATCGAAAGAGATTTATGTTTGAATGTGCTGCCAGCTGCTCTCAGGACCTTAGCCTGAGAGACAGGGAAAGCCCATGTCATGGTGAGGAGCAGGCACCTTCAGATCTGTTAGATGCACTGCTTTGAAATCTACTATGGTTAGTGTCATGGTTTAACACTGGCCCAGCAATTAAACCGAGTAACAGACGCTCTCTATTAATCTCTCTCTCCTCCCTGATAAAGAAAGGAGAGAGAATAAGGGAGAGAGATTTATGGGTTGGAAACTAAACTACACAACTTTAATGAAACAGTAATGATAAATAGGAAAAATTGCTAAATATATACAAATATACAAGAAAATGGATACCACATTCCTCCCCTCTCTCCCCCCAATAGCTCTCACGTCACCTGCAGGAAAGTCCAGGCTGGACTCCTGGAGTCGGCAGCAGTTGGGAACTGGAGGCAGGAACACACAGATATGGGCTGGCACGGATCAAGACCACAGGCAGACGAACAAACGGGATCCTTCCAGGATGCCGGGTGAAGGAAGGGAAGCAGGAAAGGCAGGAAGGGCAGGCAGCCGGAAGCTGGAAGCAGGAAATCTGGCTTGGCCCTCATGATGTCTCAAATTTATCCTGAGGATGATGTATATGGGATGGAATACTCTGTTTGGTCAATTCTGGCATCTATCTTGTCTGTTCCTCCCCAAAGGAGGGCTGCAGGTGGGACTTCCTTTCTTCCTCTTGGAGGGTAAAAGTTTTCCTCAGAGCTGAGCAGTGTCCTTGGCTCTGCACACCAGTCTCTAGCAGTAACTATAAACATCGAGTGGTACCAGTCCTAGAAGCAGACACTGTCTGAGAAACTTGCTATTAATTTCAACAAGTGCAGCTACTTACAAGAGACTTAGCTAAAAGCAAAAGTACAAGACAGAAAATCACCTCCATCCTGGCCCAAACCAGGACAGTTAGTTTAAAAATTAAAAAAACACAAAACAAAACACAAGAAGCCACAAAACTGATGGTTTACTATGCTTACAAAGCCATAACAGGCTCTGTCCCTCCATTTGGGATGCTCTGGAGTTAATTTACATTCTCCCAAAAAGCCTGAGAGATTCTCCAGTGCTCAGTGAAGGCTGCATGACAGGTAGATAGGGATGTACAGCTTGGCTTTAGGTGGTTAAAATAAGACTAAATGCATATGAGCATATGTGGTAAACGAATCTGGTAACTAAATCTGATCTTGTTAAAGGGACTCAGCCTGAATCTTAACAATAAGGTAGTGGTGCCTTCCTTTCCACACTGGCACTCCAGGTGACTTTTTTTCTACTGGTTTTATGAGCTCTTTCTTCCAGATTCTATTCCTCATTACCCCTGTTCCTGTGCTGGAATCTGGTGCAGTGCCCACGGAACCCAAGTGCAGGAGGGAATTGAGTTGCAATATAGTGTGAACTGGAAGACAAGTTTGCCCTGGTAGTTGTAACAGGGGGAGAAATTAAGAAAGTGGTTTCACTTACTTCTCCAGAACTGCCATTAGGAACACTTCTGGGAACAAAGATCATCGGTCATAAAAGAAAATCAGAAAAGTCAGATCTGCAAGTCCTGAGTATTTTTTTTGTGTAGAACTTCCCACAGCACCTTCTGAAACCTTATTTTTCTCCCCAGTGAAAAGCACTGATATTTTATTTCTAAAATATGCAGCACTGGCTTCAGCTCTTCATGATTTTACCACGTACATCTCTCTTAATGTGAATGCCAAACACTTAGGGAGGCCAACAGAAACACACTGGTTACTGGCTTAGTCTACAGTGAAGTTATTCAACTTTTTTTCTTCTTGGTTTGTGTAACAGAGTGAATTTTTAACGTCTGGGTCAGAATTCTTGTCTGGATAACAGTTGCCTAGTCAAGAATTAACAGAAACAGAACCAAAGAACTGCCTATTATTTGGGTAAAACTGGCTGCTTCTACACTGGTAGCACCTGCTCTGCTATCCAGGAATGTTTTGGGTGCATTGGACTGCTGAGATACTAACTATGGCTACAAAATCATCTTTAAATATGTACTGTGTAAATACAGTGCAAATATTTTATTTTCAAAGTAATCCTTTCTCTCTCTGGAAAATCATCCTATCCACTGTGCATGAAGCACTAACTTAAAAATAGTCAGAATATCAAGCAAGTGCAAAATGTACTGGCTTATTTAATTTATTTTCAGAAACAATTTGAGATTTTGGTTTCAACTTATAAATTTTTATAGCAATCTGTTAACTTCTGGGATCTCACTGTGTTTGCTTTTGTGTGATGCCAAGGAAACTCTCAATAGTGCCAGAATAGTTACCTTCTTTAACAAAGAAAACATTTATTCTAATAATTTCCCTCTTTTTTTTTTTTTTTTCCAAGACCTTATTCCCATTTTGACCACACACACATCCATTGATGTGATGTTAAATCAAAAGGTTTCTTTTTTTCAAGGTGATATTTTCTCAGAGAAACATCATCTAGCACCATTTCTTAAATAAGAGGTCTTTTAAATTAAAGTTTTAGGAATTAAACCCCCATTGCCTTTAAATACACTTCTGAAAATGTGTGATGTTTCTAGTTAATTGTAGTAATTTGAGAAACCTTACCTTAATTCTATGTTTCTACATAACATTTATGAGCTTTGAAAGACCTGAACAGATTGTTCAGTGTTCTGGAACTTGTTTTAACTTAGGAGAGGTGGTTTTCTGAGTCTCTCCTTCCCTGTGAATAAAGAAAAGGAACCTGCAGAGACTGATTCAGAGCAGCAGCCTAAATGTAACTGCTCTGATTCATCTGCCAGAGGTGTGCATCTCTCTCTGGTGACTCCTGATGGAATTTACTGACCTGCCTTCCCAGTCTTAAGTTTTCCTGTGCAGATTGTACCTGCTTTTTTTCTTTTGAGTTCAGCTCTTCTAGCTTCATTAAATATTTAATAGGCATGAGATAATTTCAGCACTGCCCCTCACTGCCAGGTTTTTTGCACTTGAGACTTTTAGGGTGGAATTTTGCCAAATAGAGGTTATCACCTCTTCAGATTGGAGGTTCTCTGGGGAGGCAAGTAAATGATGCTTTTCATTACAGCTTTGGAAATAATTCTAACATGTTGTAGCCATTGGTGTGGTGTGCTTGATTTCCCTGTTGTCAGCTTGTAAGTGATGTTTGTGATGTGGCTTTCTGGGATTTTGGGAACCTCTTGGATGGGGGATAGAAGTTTACTCCTGTCCTTCTTGCCAGCAGAGAAGGAAAAATGTTCCCCTCCCACAGACTTCAGGGAAAATATAGGAGAAAAGAGTCTTGAAGAAAACCAGGAAGTTTGCACAGGACTCCTGAGATGTGTAAGGAAGAGTGAGCTGGGTCTTAAGTAAGGAGAAAGGAAATAAGTCCTTAGTGTGATGCAAAAGCTTAGGCAGACCTCACTCAAAATTTTGCCTGCTTTGTGGTTTCAGCTCATGGGTACATGCAGATCTCATTGGATTCTTATCCAGCAGTGAACCTGAACATAATGGGATATTCCAGTTAAGGTCCCCATGAAATAAAATTCCACAAAATCCATGAGAGAAAATTAAAGCCATGTATTTCTGGTAAATTCAGTTATGTGGCTCTCTCCTATTGCAGAAAACTCAGCAATCATCTCTCAGACTTGGGGAGGTAAAGAAAAAAGCAAAGATTACTGTGTTGAGGCTGTAAAACTGTCAGACCCAGCTCTATGAGAAATAAAAATATTACCCAGACCTGACAAGAAAAAATATCTTTGTTTTCTAATACGGTATCATTTTTGAAGGAAGATGAAAAATAGTATTAGAGAAAGAAGGTAAAAACAAATCTACACAAGATCAAAACAGGATTTAGCTCTTCAGCTTCCTTAATTAGCATGCCCTGCCTGTTTTGTTTTCAGTTCTCTTGTTTCTTGTTCCATGATATATTATCACTGCTGGTAGAAAGGAAATTAATTGCTCCTGAAGCTTCTACAGCGCAGTCAGACACAAGGTATTCAAATTTAATGAACTTGTCACTCAGGTACTTCTTCTCCTTTCACCTAAAGATACAAATGAATATTTGCTTTAACCATGGATATGTCTGTGGTTTTTAGTATGCAGTTTTCCCTGAACTATTAAAAAATAAAATTTTAGTCAAAAATTCTAAGTTTACTAAGTGGTGTCTTTTAATGTGTCTTGTCTAAGGTCTTTATGGTTCTCTGTGAACCATTCTGAGCTGTTTTGAAGCATGTGCTAAGAAGAATGAGATTCATTTAGAAAAAGTGAGTGTTAAAGTTATGTGAGAAATGATTGTGGCTTATCTGAAATGATCCCTAATTGCATGTTCTCCAGCTAAATGGAAGTTCTAGGAAATTATGATACAAAGAAAAATAAAGGTCAAAGCAACAAGTGAGACTGTCACATTCCATTACCTGCAGTACTAAAATATTAACTATGCCTGCCAGAGATACTTCTTGTGTGTTAATAAATTATCATGTTTGACTCTAGTGAAGCATCACTGTAGAAGAAGACAGGCCATATCCTCAGAGAATGACAACATTTTCTTTCGTATCAGTGTGTTTTCACTTGTTTTGTCTTAAAAATATTTTATACAGGACAGTTTACTATTGTCAGTTATTGAATGATCATTAATTAGTCTGACAGTCCAGCGACAGTTGCCACTGATACTTTGTTTTCCTGAATTCAATTGGTTTTCCACAGGATAAGTTTGCTTTTGTGCATTGTTCCTCTAGGAACCACATATCTCAAAGATGAAACTGCCATTTGAAATTCCCAGTTTACTAATTCAATTTTTTTTTTTTTTTTTTTTTTTTTTTGTGCTGAGATAATTGATCTGTTCATTGTTAGATCATTTCCTTCCTGAGCTGAAATTGATGATAATTAGATGCAGAAGCTATGAAGAAAAGACCAGCTTCAGAGGAAAGTCAATTGTAAGTGTATGGGTGGATGATATATTTAGTTGTATTATCACTACAATATGTATTTAATCAGAAGCTCTTTCTGTATGTAGAAAGAGTTTGAGAAAATTACTTCCTAGATTAAACCCAGGTACTGGGGTTTTGTGCATTTTAGGAGATTCAAAAATAGCTAAAATTAGCTTCAGATCAGCCTAGGTTCTAAGAGCAAACTGGGGAAAACCCCTTTTTTCTTCATGCCTTTTCCTAAGTATCTGTACTTAGCTGATGTCAGGAAAACCTAGATGGATCTTACATTTGACAAAATATAGAAGTTCTTGTGCACCCAGGTGGCTGATGAAATGGGATACTTGGCAAAAATGCTCTCTTCTCCTTCCTGCATTCCCTGGCTGAACTTTTAGAGATGCCACTGTGCCCCAAAATCTTGAACAAACATTAGCCCTAAGGAAGGTGCAACAGAAAACCAGCTATTTTCATATGCACAGCATCCTCTCAGGAAATGTTAATTTCAGCCAATAGCCTTACTTTCCACAATTCTTTCCCATTCATTTTAATGATAGCTCCTCAAAAGAAAAACGGATTTTTAATTTCCTCAAACTGTACAGAATGCAAAGGTATGTCAAATTAGCCAAACAGTATATTAAGAAGGCAATTCCAAAATGATAAGTTTTGATGTTTTCCATTGTTAGTGATGACCCATTCAAAAGCCAGAATAAATTTTACCACCTTGCTGCATGAATCCTTTTCTTTTCTTTTTTTTTTTCCATCTCATAAATGACAAGAATTTTTCTTCTTCACAAAGAAAAATTTCTTATATAGATCTAATTTGAAGGTATCTCCTTCACCTCCATTTATCACCACTTGCCTCAGCATCATCAGCACAACACATCAGAGCTGGTAAACTGCATCTTCTTTTGTCCTGTGAAAGAAAACAAATATATCATAAAAAATAATGGCTAATATTTTATAATATTTTTTCATTATAAAACATGTTTATACAACTAAAGATGCATGATTTAGTTGAGCTCTGAGTATTGTAGTTGTTCTTTCTCTCTTTGAAAGATCTCTGAATATGATATTTTGACAAGACATTCCGTTTTCTCCTCCTCACAGGCAGAGAATATTGTATTACATTGCCACCAGATTCTTTTTACAGAAGCACTATCATGATCCCCTGTAATTTAAGGTTTGATTTTACAACTTATTTGTTTTTTTCCATCAGTAAAGCATCTTCATTTCAAAAAGATACAAAAGTGTTCTAAAAGCTGCAACAGATTAAAACACAGACTTAAATAAAGATTTAAACACCTTTCTGTGGATGGGAGGTGGACAGAATTAGAAATGACTTGTTTAGTTTTAAAAGAAGATTGCAAAAAATAAAAGATATGGTGATTTTAGGGAGCCTTCAGTGACAACTTGGAATCTCTTGTGTTTGGGAGTTCACCAGTGAGGATTGGGTTCTTTTTTTACTTTTTAGGAGGAATCAGAGTGAACAGCTGTGAGCAGGTTTTTACCTGAAAAGATAAGCCAAAGCTTCATATCTTCTAGGCAGTTCTCAAAACCCATCTTGAAATTACTCCATCACCTTAGTAACCTTTTAGTGGCTAAATAGGGTACATCTCTCTGAAACAAAAACATATGGGTAAGCACTAGAAAAATGAAAGAAACTATTAAGCTAAATTACAAGGTTTTACAGAACAAATGGGAATAAACTATGCAGAAATGTATTGAGGTGGGGAAGTCTACAACACTCAGGCATTTTTTTTTTCAGAATAATTTCTAATAAATATTGTAGAGACAAAAGGTTTTATGGTGAAGTGCATAATGTGGTTACCTGCCAAGACTGTAATCACACTTCTCCTTGTCCAAGGACATTGAGTAGTCTTCCCACTCCAAACTGGGGACTGCCAGAAGAAAAGCAAATTCAACTCATTCTGTGCTTAATTTCTCAGAGATCTCTTGGGGACAGTCAGGCTAACAGCTCTACAAACCTGGCAGACAAATTGCTGGTACCAGTTTTTCCCAAGGACCTCATGGTCACTGCTACCTTTCTGCACATGACTGGGCAGCAAGGTGCAGACACTCCCAACGTGGATGCACAGCACTGGTCCTGCACACAGGTACCAGACACATGCACATCACAACCAATCCTTCACCATCTGCATATAGGATGAGGTGGGAATCACATAGCCACTGGGTGACACAGCCTGAGACACCTTTGTGCATGCATTTCAGGTGACATCCTGGTGCTCCCTTCATAATGTTCATGTAGTTGGTTCACTGTCAAAGTTGGGAAAAGGGGGTAGACAGAACACTTTGGGCTTTTCTCTTATCCACTGTGTAACCTCACTGCCTCATGTCTTGGTTTAGTTATTTCTCTCATATTGAACTCCAGCAAGTAAGCACTCAAAAAGGAAAGTGTTTAAAGATTTAGCATCTTTTCTTGTTGCCCTTCAGTCAGTGTAAGGAAACATTTCAACTGCACTTCTGAGAGCCTCATCAAGCCTCTGAAAAACATCAAGTCTAGACTTGATGGTACTTCAAAGTTTAAAATGTAGAAAGAAGGGCCTTTGAAATTTTGCTCACCACAAAAGCACAAAAAGAGCACAAAACCTCTTAAAAATTTTATTTACAGTTCACATTTAATTCGAGCTATTAGGAGAAGTTATGGATTAATATGCGCTGCTGTTGTAAAATACATATTTATCATGTTTGGATGAATAATTCACAGAACTGATGTACTGCTTTGCTACTGAAAGGATATTTGTCAGCATATAATGTTTTCTGGGATATCTTTTTTATTTAAAATGAATCAATCAATGCATTTGTGATTAGAATTTTTGATCTGTGTCTTGACTGCAACTTAATCTCAGAATACTGGATATTCTAGTAGTATTCCCTAGTAGCAATAGGTCACATAAATCAGGTGACAAAATTACTTTGCTTTGATTTAATTGATGACTCTTTCTAAAATAAATTTTCAAGTGGGAGGACAGAGTATTTAGTTTCTGTGAGTGCCTGTGCATGTGACTTTGAACTGTTTTCCACAAGCACTTGTACCACCTTGATTCAATAACACAAATCTTGGAACAAAAGAAATATAAGCTGATAGCAATCATACCAAAACAAAGTGTGACCAAATATTTAGTTTTCTTCCCTATATTGTCACAAATTGAAATAAGTTGAGAAACTAGAGAATTTTTAATATCCTTTTCTTTACAATGAGTCTGGAAGCCAGCTTCTATTCACAGCTTCCATTCTGCTCTGCCAAAACTGTCTGCTCAGTGTTTTCCAAATAAATAATATGGTTGCATCTGTATGTACCTCATTAAAGAAAAATTAATAAATATTTGTCTTTTATACTTAGAATGGGTCTGAGAGCATGATTTATCACATACATCTCACAGGAACTAGGGCTATTGGTAGCATTCCTTCCAAGTGAATAATTAAGCAAGGAGAATGAATAATTCTCACTGCTGAAACTCAGGGAACCAACCTTTGTACGTGATAATTGGCAATCTTAATAACATCAATTTTATTGTCCAAAGAACAATATAGCATGGGACTGTGAAATGCAGAAATAGTTTCTGAGTTATTGTGCAGGTCCCGCTTTGGATTTTTTCGTATGTGGACTTTTCTTTCCCTCTGGAAGGTGGGATGTTCAACTTTCCAAAGAGTGGGACATCACTTTAAGATGGAGAATGGTTGGCCCACGGGTGAGACACTCAGTGAGATCTCAGGTCCTCTGCTTTATGTACACATCCCTGCTTCAATTTTCTATGCTACCTTGAGCACGTAGCTTACAGTTCTCTTTACTTTTGTTTCCTATTTGTAAAACTATGATAATGCTATTTTTTGTGAGGACAGCCTAATGTTAATGATGTGATTAAGTGGTATAGAAGAGACCAAAGAATTAATCCAAATGATACGTACAAACCAAACCTTCTGCACAAATGTCATTGCCTGACTCAGAGAAAGCAAAGAGTTACATTGAGTGTCATAGCATCAGTCTCTGAAAGCCAAGCAGTCAGTACCACACAAAACCAGAATCCCAGAGAATATTCTAAAGTTCAGTGCATTTTCCTAGCAACTCAGCAATATCGCTATGAAACCTCCCTTTTTATTAGCTGAAACTCTAATAAAAATCCCTTAAACATTAAGGCTTGTTCTTTATTTTTTTGATAAAGACAGATGATACAAAGAGCCGAATGTTCTTCAGTCTTAGGACCTTCAAGGAGGAAGAGCAGCCTTCTTCAGTTGACCCAGACTTGGAGCAATGCAGAGATCTCTGGTGAGATAACACATAGAAAACCTTTGTAAAAGGCAGCAATGTGGTTGTCCTCCCCAGGGCTCTGCAAACTGCTGTAGCAAGAACAAGGAAGAGACTCGTTTGGACACTCCCTGAGGACAGTGCTTTTCTATGGCCAGCAAGCTAAGAAAATGAAAAGCTGGTGCTGCCACATGAAAAATCATAACTTACCAGGCTATTTTCATGAAAACTGGCTTCATCTATATGCCTGAAAGAAATGTATTTGACAGAATGAGGGCATTTAAATTATTTTTTTTTTTTAAACAATGATGGTAAGAGCTTCCGATTTTATATTGGACTGTGAGGGTGGCAAAATATTATCAGATGGCAGGTTACATTTTTCATTACAGAGTAATGAGATATTTTGCTAATGGAAAGTAATACTATGTTCAGAATCAAATGTATTCATGTCTTTCCCATTATAACTTTGATCATTTTTTATAAATGCATACTTATATATATATATATATATATGCATGTATGTGAAGGTGAAATGTATATTTTATTTTTAAAATAGAAGTGTAAAAGCCTTGATTCAGGCTGATGTTCACCCATTTCCTCTGTGGAAAAGAGCCAGAATATATCTTTGATATCAATATAGTATATTGGTCGATTTTAGCACGTGTGTGTGCACATGTATGTGGAATATATAAAAATAATCATCCTCAGATTCATTCATATATGTCCATGTGAACATACCCTGGATGTTCACATATCCTAAGCCCTTAACCTGACTGTACCCACTCAGGCCTGTAGGAGAAGGGATGGTGGAATATTTACGAGTTTTTTTCCTTAGTTATGTTTGTCACAGTGTCAAAATATTGGCAGCTGTCCTAGTGGAGATATGAATAAATCTGGCAGACCATAGTCTAAAATAAGTTCTCTATCTAATTGTCCTACTTTTGCTTGCAACAGTCTCAAGTGCACTGAGCTTGTACATGTATTGTATGACCAGCACAGTTTTGAGGGCTGCTGAACATTTTTTGGTTGAGTAGACAATTAGCAGTCCACTATTTTTTTTACTTACATAGATATTACTAGGCACTTTCTCCTATTTCTGAATAAATTAAAGAATTTTTACTATATTAGCACAAAAAAATATGTTGCCTTCAATGAAATCTGAAATTTTGTTGCTGTATTTAGTGACTTAACTAAAACAGAGTGAAGACTGTGAAGGAGGATCGCTGTCAGTCCAGCAGTGGTACAGAAGAATGATTCATGTCAGACCCTTGGAGGGAATTATGTTATTCTTGGCCATCCATAGTCCTGTGATGTATCTTAATGTTTCCAGAGGGTTTGGAACATGAAAAATGTCTGTTCCTTCGTCTGTATTCTCCACTAAACTGCAGGAATTAGCCCCGCTTAAAAATCATTGTTCCGACTTTAAAAATAACTACATTTTAGATGGAAGGGGGGAAAGAAGTGAAAATCACAGTGCCTTGAATTTGCCTTGAATTCATTTCAAGGAGAAAAATTCTTATTTGCAAGAACTTCCAGTCCATCATTAGATGTATGTACATAGATAGGTAGACAATGTGCAGACACCTAATCCCATACCTACAAGCCTACCTCTTTCCTTGTTCGTGGGGATCCAGCTAGACAGCAGCAACACTGCCTGCAGTCTTCCAAAATTAAGGTCTAAATCTACATTAAATTTTACCTTGAAAGTGAATCTTCAACAAAACTAGACAACAAAGGAAGTAGCTTTCCTACTGTCTGTAAAACAAGAAGTTAGTTCCTCCTAAAACAAGAAGTTAGTTCCTCCTATCTAGTAATTATTCTTGTGGTCTCAATATCCCCAAAAGAACTGATGAGACTCTTTCTGAAGAATGCTGCTTCCCAGATACATGACCGTGGAACTGTGGCTTCTGTTTCCAATGTTTAGGTATCCTCAAGATAGTTCACATGTGGGTTGCACACTGTTGTACTTCAAGAGAAACTTGGCTTATCTTTGCTCATATAATATAGAAAAAGAATGTAGTGTAAAATTTCTACCAGGATGTTTCATTCTTTCCCATCAGAGTTGATGAAGTATGCTGAAATCCTTTAAAGTTGATGGAATAATTTAGGTCAAAATGAGGTAAAGAATTCTCTGCCCCAGGCAGCTTTGAAAGGAAAACCATTAGAAACTAATGAATATCATATACATACCATTAAACAATGAAACAATAATAAAAAGCAGTGGTTTTTTTCATTAATGATGAATTCTACAGTCAGTTGGAAAGGAAGATCATCTGGATTTATGTTCAGCTTGTTTTAACAAAAAGGAGGAAAACAAATTAACAAGGAAATATATTGCTAAGAAAACTTGTATCACATGCATTATTTCTGTTTATTGTCCAACTGAAGGTTTTTTTGCAGAGAACCTATAATTCTCTGCTATTTGCTAATTTATTCCTTTTCCCAGTGTAATCTTGACTATTATGAGCAGCTACAATAATACATCTTTAATCTCCAAACAACCTAAGTGCATGCAAGTTTATTGAGATTCAAAATGCACTTACTTTGCTGCAGAGCGAATGTTGTACCTTGTAGAAATGCTTTAAAGCTATGCAAATTTTCATTTCAATAAAAAATTGAGCACTAAAAGGTCATCTGTGTTTATGGTGCTTCCTTTCCTTTGCACCAGATTTCTGTTGTTACTGGTTTGGAGCATCTCTCTCTTATGGGGAAAAGCTGAGAGAGATGGGACTTGTTCACTGAAAAAGAGATGGGTTGAGGGAAAACTTCATCAATGTCTACACAAAGCATGTGAAGGGTGGGTGCAATGAAGATGGAGCCATCAGTGTCAGTGATGACATTCAGATTTTTGTCTTTATGCTCTCATACCCAGAAACTGAGGGATTTCTGATAGTGTCTCAAGTCTCCTCATTTCTGCTTCTGAGTAGCTCAGTTCTTCCCACAACTTTCAAGTCATATTTTTGTGTTAGAATTTAAGGTCCGAAAGAATGCTGAAAGTCAGAAAATAAGCTTGCTATATGTCTGTTTGACTTAAATCAACAAATTTCACAAGGAAAAGTTGCCACTCTCTACCCATGTATATGTTTTGACCTCTGTTTCATTATAACTGCACAATAACGAGAAAGTTACACCACACATGGGTGATTCAAAATCAACTTTGCACAACAATTGATTTTTTTTTAGGCTGTATAACAATCGTAGAATCATTTAGTTGGAAAAAAAACCTTAAAATCATTGAGTCAAATTGTTAACCTAACACTGCCAAGTCCACTACTAAACCAAGTCCCTAAGAACCACAGCTACAAATCTTTTAAATACCTCCAGGTATTTAAAACAATTGTGAAATAAAAACTGTTCTGTTGTAGTTCTTTTGTTGGGGGAGTTTTGTGGGGCTTTTTTGGTTGGTTGGTTTGGTTTTGGTTTTTTTTTTCTCATGTACACAGGGGTGCCTTAAGATTCTTACTGTGCCAGTGGTAGTAAAAGATTATTAAAAAGTTTTGGCTTTCAAACATCTAAAGGCAGTCTTATTCATGAACATCAGAACGTAGAGTGAGACTTCTACATATGAAAATGCATTTCTATCTTTGCAGAGGCACAACATTGCTGAACTCATCATAGCTTATCTCTCTGTGAGTATTTTTGATTTGTTGTTTTTTGAGTTTTGGTGGGTTTTTAATGTTTTTTATAATTTTTTTAAAACTTTTTTTTTTTCCCCTGTGGCCTATTAAGTATATGTCACTGTGCACAGCCTGCTTAGCTCAGCAGAGCCCTATGGCTGTTGGATGATGCTTCAGTTGTTCAGCTAAAGCAAACACAGACTGAGGACTGATTACAAGCTCAGCAAAACTAACCCACAGTTGCTTCCAGATGCTCGTTCTCTGGTGTAAATGGCTCAGGACTGATGAGGGGTGTGTGATGGAGGGGAGGGAAAGGGCTGATTTGGGGGGGCTGCTGGAAGTCAGAATCTCCAACTCACATGGCTGCAGCTGGCCAGATGA